>NW_026607072.1:0-22500 GCF_029890125.1 Rhinichthys klamathensis goyatoka
TTATTGGCTCAACTAAAAAAAACCGACCCGAAACGATGATTACTGTAAAGCGGGAAAAGTACCAGTATCTGCGTCAAACTGAAATGGGGCATTCCTGCTCTGCACTTCCTGTCTCTTTTTCTGTCTGATTTGGGCTCCTGGAACGTCGCTGGGCATTGTGAAGGCTGGACACAATAACAGAGGACCACTGATAAGGGCTATGCCTGAGAATTCAAACCCACACCATCTCTCTCTCTCTCTCTCTCTCTCTCTCTCTCTCTCACACACACACACACACACACGTACACAAACAGCTGCCTCTGATAATGAACAAGAACAAAGCCTGGAGTTATACAAGAAAGAAATATCAAGGCCAACATGCTAATTAGACACAACAATCTGCCTGGCAAGACTTTAAATGAGCCTTATCGACTAAACAGGCCGGAGAGAAGAACGGATGAAACAATAAGAGAGGATTGAGTCGCCTTCCATTTCAGTCACACATGGCGTCAGTGTGAGATCTGTAATTCTCCATGGTGATGTTAATTAAATTTTACTGCACAGTAGCAGAAAAACAGCTCCTGGCAAATGTAATGCAAAACACCAGAGTGAAAAAGCCAAACGTATGGCCTTAATGAATTAAACTCAAAATAGTGGCTTAGCCTAGACATAATAGAGAACTAATCTTACAAAAATGATCTGTTTCCTCCAAAATATCAAAGTTATGGTTACTACTGTAAAAAAAACAAAAACAAATTGGCACATTTTCTTTAAGGTGAAGTGTGTAATTTCAAACAGATTTGAAAATATTTCCTGAACACTGCCCCCATCTCTCCATAATGCCACTATAGATAATAGTTTAATGTCCACACACGAAACTGTGGAAATCATCACATTATGGTATATTTAGTCCAAATTCACTCAAAGATATTTGAAAACAGAAATGAACCGTCCAGTGACAAGATTGTGGAAAAGACATAATGGGGAACTACGAAATGTTAACCGGTAGAAAGAGTATTTTTGGCCGATGCAGTCATGCAGATCACCTCTAAATGGAAAACTTTTGGCCAAAAAAACAAGTCTAATGCTAATTTAACATTCAAAGAATAAACACGTCATCTTTAAATTTAAATTTTTCAATTATGGTAAACAGCACGTTAACATTACAGTAACAATAATTGCAGTAACTATGAATTTTTTATGAAAATTATAGTTATCATGGTCATTTTTAATAGCGTATAAAAAGAAAACGAGAATCATTCAAAATACATTATATGCACACAATTGTGAACCAATAGGAAAGCATATTTACACAATATATATTACTTCCCTTCTTCAGTCCTCATAAAAGGGGTACACCTAAAATATGGAGGAAATGTTCTCTTTCCTGGCGTTTAGCACAGCCACCTGCAGAGGGGCGCAGCCCAGAGGAAGGATGGAGGAGCGGAAGGGTGGAAGAGCTCCGCTGGGGGTGAAAGACAGGAGGAGGGATGGGGCTGCTCTAGAAGTCGCCATGAGGGAGATAAAAAAAAGTCATTTTTTATGCTTCCACTGCGAGAAAGAGAGCAGGATGGAGAAACAGAGAGGCCACAGCATGGAAACACAGCATCCTCTCGAGGGTGTAATAGAGGATATCAGCCTCTGAAAGCTCTTTTCACTATGACAACAGTCAATACTAACACTACTTGACTATAAAACAGAGTATTAATGCTACAGGTTGGCAACCATAAACCCCCTACGCTAATGCATGATAGTACTTGATGGTGGAGCTGTTTGTTTTGATTCTCACAATTAATAATATTTATTGAACATTGCAGTCTCATTTTTCATAGAGAAAGTATTAAACCACAAGAAAGCATGTGTGATTTAACTGGTGATAGATCAATATTTTAACTTTGAAACAAAAACTTTGAGATTACCAAACTGCTTTTTATCATTATATAAATCATTAATAAATAAGTGTTAATTTAATTTCAATGGATAGTGCATATATGGTGTTAATAATTTCCATTTTTTGGTAAATTGTAAGAACTACATAAATAGTAAAATAATAATAAGAGTAAAATAAATGTACACTTTTCAGTTAATACTTAAAAAAAAAAAAAACTACAAATTTCACTAAATTGTAAATACTATATAAAATAGTAAAATAATAATAATAAAAAAATTGAGTAAAATAAGTGCCCATTTCCTTTAAATGGATAGTGCACATATTGTTAATAATTTCTATCCTAATTCTAAAATTTCTGAATGAATTACTACAAATTGTATTAAATTTATATTATATAATTCTATTATTTAAATTTATTAAGTAATACATCAATATAATAAAACATTTCTTTTTACATTTTAAGTAAAACCAGTGTCTATTTAATTACAATGGATAGTTTAAATTTTTTGTTAATTTAATTTTTTTAAATTAATCATAATATAAGTACTACATAAAATGGTAAAATAATAATAATAATGATGAAGTGTTCTTCTAATTTTAGCAATTTGTGTATGTCTAATTTGCCTTTTTTAAATTATGTATATCAGCATTATATTGGCCAACTGCCACGCTTTTTAATAAATCGCGAGATTTTACACACTAGGTTTTAAACCATTTCAGTTTGTATTTTTGACTAAATAATGTACACACATCTGTGGTAAAAGTCTACACACACTGAAAGGATTGTAAAACGGAGAGAACTTTAATCCCTCAACAGCAAACAAGTCTGGACCAAAATCTCAGGAACAAAAAGGCCAGAGAAAGCCACTCAACACCCAAAGCCAAGGCTGCCATACAGTGCAGCAGGAGTCACTACAGATCACTATGTCTCTCTCCATGTCACACACATCCAGACAGGAAGCTGAAGTCTCATCCTCACTGTACACTGTAACCTGTGCTCCGCTATCTTCTCACACCATCAATAAATAAACCGGATATTCCTATATTCCTTTCATTGTCCTTGTAACCGGATTGAGAGAAATCAGATGAGTGAAAGATACAAACACATAGAAGAGGTTGGCATCTGCAGTCAGAGATGCTGAGAGATGAGTAAAGGGGAAAACTCTGGAAGCTCTGGGTGGGTTTCCGTACAGAGAGACATGCAACCCTTGCAGGAAAACCCAGAGCAAGAGAACAAAGCAGGGAATGGGGTGACCCCAGGGCCCCTGGTGCATCCTGGTCCTGAAGAGCAGACCTCAGTCCAGTGATTAACACTTCCCTAGATGATTCCATCCCTCTCTCTTTATTACCCTGTTTTCAGGCCTGACAGTCCCATTTTTGCTGATATAGCAGCGCAGTGGTGTAGGACAATATACGCGCAAACTGATATATGTATTATGAGGATTTATGCTTTTGAAATGTGATGAAAGCATCACTGATTACAGCGGATGAGTCAACTGTACAACATATTTTCCTGAAGCATTAATCTATGTTAGAGCAGTTCTGATACAAATAAGAGATGATGCACAGTCAGGCATTTATTAATCGCTAAATAAACCCTGACAGTGTGATCAGTGTATCAAAGGATTTACTTTTATTTAGGTCAATTCTTTTATTATGTGAGAAGAAAGACACTATGAAGTGACCACAGTTTTAGAAGTAATTATTATAATAATAATTTTTAAAAATTGCAAAGAAATTCTGAAAAAATGAAAACAAAATGTAATTTTGTGGAATTCCTCTCAAGAAAAGTGCCTGATAAATTAAATTATGTTGTGTATGTATTTGTGACGTACCTACAGCCCAAAGTACTGAGTTGAAGGTGTCTTTATGTTCCTCTTTGGATTTTAGATCCATCCATGTGACCTGGAGAAGGCCAGATGGGAGCTTTTCCACACTTTTTGGGGTACACCTCCAGGAAAACTTGGTCCCATATGCCTCCATGTAGTCTGTGACTAAACCAGACATTTGCTGAGAGACAAACAGAAAAAAAACAGAAAAAATATATATTTAATTGCTGAACAGTTGAATAGCTTAAAAGCTGAATAGTTTCAGAAAAAAAATAGCTAAATTACTTTTTAGTAACTAAAAGTTAATACCTTATATTGCATCATATGGACAAAAATAGAACCCCTACAAAAATGGCCAAACAAATTCTACAAAAACTATTAATTTTACCTCTGCATATTATTACATATGTATTTTTATATAAGTATTTTAACTGAAATGAAGATAAGAGATTATCTACATAGTTGCAATCTGTACAATCTAACAAAAAGTAACTAAACAAATACATTTAAAAGCATTTCCTCATTTGTTTTCTTAAACAGATTTAATTTCAACTGAGCAATTTGCTCTAAGTTGTCATTTTGTTACTCCTGTCAGACCATACTGCGGGTGTAATGCTTAATAATAACATGACAAATCTCCTGTCAGAACACTATAACCGTTAATTAAAGATGAATGCTTAAAAAACAGAGTCATAAAACAAGTCTAGCCAGGTCTCTCATCCTGTTTTTGCCATGTAGCCTGGCGGATCTACCAGGGTGAGTCACATTAAAGAATGGCCAAACCAAAAGCAATGTTATAGAGACTAATAACTATTCTTATCAGTGTATTATACAACTCAAAAACAAATTAAATCAGGTTAATAAAAAAAGAGGATTGTTTTTCCTTCTAAATATATCAAAGAGGGATGCACCAAAACAGAGGTGTAGTACCTGATCAAACCCCCGGAGGGCGATACTACGCACCATCACAGTGGTGTCCAGCCCAATGCCTGTAAGGAAGCCAGCACACTCCAGTGCTACATCTTCACACACACAGTGAAGGAAAATAGCACAAATATTATGGAACATGAAAAAGTGTATAAATCACTCACTTTTCTAAAGTGCCACAGTCCAACAGCGACACCAGCAGTTAAAGTTACGGCGTGAGGCAGCGTCTCCCATCCCTCCCCTGAGCCCATTGAGTTTTAACAGACCCACTAAAGCAGGGATGGGGAGCTCCGACCTTGGAAGGCCACTGTCATGCAGAGTTTAGCTCCATTTCTAATCAAACACACCTGAAACATTTCTTCAGGATTGCTTGAATATTGAGGCAGGTGTTTGATTTGGGATGGAGCTCAATTGTTTAGGACATTGGCCCTCCATGACTGAATTTGCCCATCCCTGCCTTAAAGCATGCCGTGGGTTTGGTGGGGGGTAATAGAGAATGAATTGGGAAAAGTCACATAAGAAGAGGCAATGCCTAATTCGTGAAATGGTGGTAATGGGAAGACCAATTAAAAAGTATGTAAACAACTCACCAACATAAGATATCCCTGCTTTATGTCACGTCAAAATAAAACCTCAAATGACTTAAAACAACGTTTGAGGGTTTTTAGTGAGAATCAGTTAGGTGAAATCAAAGATTAAGATCTCTGTGTCTGTGACCATCATGACCCCTGCTGTGTTTACCGAGCTTTGATAACTGATCATCCGAAAATAAGTGGACTATTCAAAAAATTTGTTACGATGTTCTTATGAAAGTCAATGGGGCCCATCAACTGTTTGGTTACCGACATTCTTCATACATCTTTTCATACAGTTTTGGAACAACTTGAAGAGGAGTAAATGATGGCAGAATTTTCATTTTTTTGGGTGAACTATTCCTTTAATCAATTTTGCATCTGACAGGACATCGAATATGTGAATTCTCAGGAAATAACTCACTGAAATATCCACTCGCATAGGAACTTTTATTAGATTGTGGCCGCAAGCATACTTGCCCTGTTTAGCAAATCTTGTCCACAGTCTGCTGTTTCTAAAAGTGATTTAAAAAAGCTTTTTAATATTTCCTTGCTAATTTATTATCTCATAATCTGAGGAATAACTCATGGACTTCTGGGAAATTGGTAATACAACTGGTGTTTAGGAAATAAAATGCTAATTGAAATTGCATTCCAGACACTAGGAGGTTAAATGAGTAAATCTATGTTAAGTGGTATAAAAACTCAGTGAATTAGCCAGAATCTATATGTCATTGAGTGCATTTGCATGTACCTGTACAATGATCATACAATAATTATGCTTAATATCATAACATGTAAAGACACGAAAACAAATATTTAAAGGCATTCTGGCAAAGAAAAACAGACTAAATGATCTGACTTATCAGCATTTGGTCGAACATGTAAATTAAAATAGAATCATCTCGATAGGTAGACACTTCCCCTGTAAAGTAAGTGTCGGCTTTGAAGGATACAACTGGCACCAACAACCAACCTGGAACACACAGAAAACAGCAATTCATGAGATCACAGATAAACGACATGAACAATGAGGTCACATAACGACAAACATGAAACGAATGCGAAAGAGTCAATCAATTTGTCACAGGATATGGGAAACATTCTGTAAAATGATACTAAACAACCTAAAAGGAATAAAATGCACACCACTTTACTTACACCAAAACAAAGACAGGAAAACACAATAAAGATGACCTAAGAACAAAGAGAAATGACTGTGTGTGGTCGACGAGTACACCGCCCTGAGATTCACGGTCATGGTGAAGTCTAATTGTTAACACAAGGTCTAATCCTCATGGATGTCCCCAAACAGCACTGCTGAGTGATACCCACTTACACCACTGCAACATCACACGCATTCAGTGTACAACACTGCTAATGCACATCTGCACTTAGTGCTCTTTTGTGTGGCAGCTTATGGAGGGATTAAGAGCAAAATTTCAGACCTCCTTTCTGCCATTTTTCCCCCCAACAAAACACATCCCTAAGCTCTAACCTGCCATGGTGGAACAAGTCTGATGATAAGGAATGACATGGACTAGAAACCTTCTGTCTGGATTAGTACAAGAGACATTCCTTTTTATATAGAATGACAAACACAGGATACATGAGAACAAAACGCATTGCATGAATTTGCATGTGTATAGGTAAAAAAAAACTTCTAATCTGTTGATTAGGGAATCATTTGTGTGCTAACAGTACAGATGAAACAAGTTATTCTTTGTAAAAACATGCTATATTCATTCTACTTACACAAATCCAAGCTTAGACTGAGCGTAATATTATTATTATGCTAAGTCCAATGCAGATGAATGAAAAACAAGTGCATGAAAGTATACAATTAAATCACAATTTTGTATAACTACACACTAAACAAAAAGACTCGCAATCATAATCATATTGTGACCCAGATATCAATGTCATATCAACAAGCCTTTGCTGATTCCAACCCCAGTTGGAGTCCATTGCCATGTTTTCCAAGTACATTACGTCCCTATTATGCTTTTTCAGATATTACTTTTCATGTAGTGTGTAATATAGCCGTTGTGGATAGTTATTGTGAATAGTTATTGAGTTATTATCTCCCAAAAGAAAGAACCAATTTTGAACGGCCTGAAACGAGTCGTCTTACTTCCTGCACAAACCTACGCAAGTTTGTAACAAATTTGCATAATGCCATAATAAACTATGGTCTTCATTGGGTACCTAGGAACAACGTCTACTTTGACTCGCCTTCAAATACTGTAGCTGAGGCGAGTTTGTGTTGTCGACATGTCGAGAAGATGCGGATTTCTGAGCTGCGAAAGCAAATCCACTTTGCATGCACTTCCAAAGAAAAGCCTCAAATTGATATGGTTAAAATGGTTACTCTTCATATCACTGTGTATTGAAGTGCAGCCTCCGGAGCTGAAATTCAGATATGGTAATGGTCGTTTTGTTTCCAACTCGCGCTGTCAGTGTTTTTTGACTTTGGATGCCTACTATTGTAGTAGACCTCCAAAACAAAATTTGCAACCTTAAATAATAGGGCTGTTTAAATTTGTAGCATAAAATGTAGCAAAAGGCCAAAAAAAAAATTTCGTCATGTCCTTAAAAAAGCGTAGGCATTTACTCTTTGGCCTATCATAACATTCTCTTCAGCTGAAGTCCCACTAGCTTCTACATTCATGCAGAAACAACAGCAGGAAAGAGAGTTTATCCTGGGAAGTGTGTGGGAAACTGTGGCTACTGTAGACTCAGTCAACCTTGGGCAGCACTTCTATAATAACCCGTCCCCGACCATGATAAGATCAGCAAGTTCATGCTGTGCCTTTCCTAATGTCTGCCCAGACTGAGCCTCCTTTCATTTCAGCAGAGCAGAGAGAGATAAGCACGGGACAGAGAACTATTTACTGCACGAGCATCTGTAGGTCCCGAGGCCCATTGGACACCTGAACCACAGGCAAAACAGTTACCTGGTTTCCTCAAAACAAGTTATTTTCAACACTGACTTTTATATAATGAGCCCGAGGGTTGATATCATACTGAATGCATTATTTGGTAGTCTTCAGAATCCAAAGCATACAGTGTGTCATCAGTTCTGACAGACGCTCTGCTGTTATGGTGGAAACGACTGCACAAGTCAGGCATGCGTGCCAATGGCCTTGCTCATGCCCATCAGTCACCAAGGTCTTGCCACTTCCACAGGATGAACACTCTTACCGGCAACAACCTGAAAACGCACCTGCACAGCTGACAGATCAACGGCAAAACAACATCACCTGCCTGAGAAGGATGTGGCCAAGACAATAACTAGCAGGACTTAAAGAGAAAGCTGCACTAAGGAACCGAAAATATTATCCAAGTTCAAGCAGAAGTTCATTTTTAAATGAAGTTCTTATTTTGTTAAGTGCATTATGGAAAAAAGTATAATATACATGGAATGTACTTGCAGACTAACAAATGCAGCTGGCTAAAAATAACAAGCACACTTGAGCAAAGCAACAGGTAAAGCAGATTTCTTGACCACTTAATGTTGAAACACACATTAAAGTGCTGAAAGCGTTTGCTCACATCTGGTCACAATCTGTTCACAACATAAAAGTCACTTACGTTTTTTTTGGTGACTCTCTGAGCCAGAAGACATCATCACTTGTGATCCCGAACTCCATAGCTCCTGGCACCTGGAGGATAAACCGCACAGTTCAAACCCAAACGAGACACTTTAAACATTAAATATGCAGCATAAGCAGCATTTAATTGAATTGAATATTTTAAAGCTGTAAAAAACATTAAAATCAATATAAAATTATGAATAATATCAAGTGTTTTTGTAATGTAATAGTAATAATCATAGACTGTAAAAAAGGTAATAATATACAATTCTAAATATATTATTGTAAATAATAATATCAATAATGACAATTTTCCAATATAAATTATCATATTATTTATATAATTATAAAATATAAAATACTGTCACAATGCAAAATATTAATTTTCCTAAGAAGAGGCATCACTTTCTTTATACGTGTCATTTTTAAGGGGTGATGTTGTATCACATTTGTATCCTTTACCAGTATCTCAACTGAAGCAAAGATAAATAGCAGGCTTTCAAGTGTGATTAAAGGAACACTCCGACTTTTTGGGACTTTAGCCTATTCACCTTATCCCCCAGAGTTAGATAAGTCCATACATACCTTTTTCATCTCCGTGCGTGCTATAAGTCTGTTTGACGCACCCACCGCTAGCCTAGCTTAGCACAAAGACTGGATGTAAATGGTTGCAGCTAGCATACTAATCCAAATAAGTGACAAAATAACGCAAACATTTTCCTATTTACATGTTGTGATTTGTATAGTCACAGAGTGTACAAAAAACAAAGTCATATCAGACACAGACATATTTTAACCGTATAAATACTGGGAACTATATTCTCTGAAGGCGAAGCACTGCTACTTGGGCGGAGTGATAACCGCAGCACCTGAGACGCGCTCTCTGCTCCTCACCACAGCGCGTCTCAGGTGCTGCGGTTATCACTCCGCCCAAGTAGCAGTGCTTCGCCTTCAGAGAATATAGTTCCCAGTATTTATACGGTTAAAATATGTCTGTGTCTCATGTGACTTTGTTTTTTGTACACTCTGTGACTATACAAATCACAACATGTAAATAGGAAAATGTTTGCGTTATTTTGTCACTTATTTGGATTAGTATGCTAGCTGCAACCATTTACATCCAGTCTTTGTGCTAAGCTAGGCTAGCGGTGGGTGCGTCAAACAGACTTATAGCACGCACGGAGATGAAAAAGGTATGTATGGACTTATCTAACTCTGGGGGATAAGGTGAATAGGCTAAAGTCCCAAAAAGTCGGAGTGTTCCTTTAAGAATAAGATCAATTGTATCATATTTGGAAAGCCAGAAAGGAAATTATCTCTCCCACACGCCTATCAGCAGAACAAGGTCACATACTGGAAAGACAACACCCACACATGCCCGCCTGCACTGGCACGCACACTTACATGTGTAGGGTACTTCGGCCGTCCACCAGTAGCTAACACAATGTTTTTGGTGGTCAATGTAATCTGTGAATACAACGATGCAGGATAATCAGGAATATGGCACAAGAGATTGGTGATTAAATAACATTTTAGAGAATTAAGTTGCTGTAAATTCTAAATCATACCTCTTTCCCTTTGGCATTTACAGCTCTGATAGTGTGTTTATCCACCAGACTGCCATTCATATTCAAATATTTCACCTTCCTGTTAAATCGGACAGAGAGATAGAAAGTCGAAGTAAGAGAGATAGTAACTGACATCACAATTCCCCATCAACTTTGCAAAAGTCAGTGAATTCATTTCTACAAAGTCATGGAGATGTAAGAAAGCTCAACAACAAAACAAGATTAGATCATTCATAATATTGATGTTCAAACCCAAACTGACACCTCTGCTCTAACATCAAGACATACATTTGGAGCATTCTGGGAAATGACATCACCACACCTGTTTGCCTCACAGCCATACAGTAAGACGGCTGAAATTTAGGACAATTTATCACAATGGCACATTCATTTACCCTCAGACTGTAATTACCTGATTAGATGGTGAAAGAGATAGACAGCTAATGAGATCTACAGGGAAATAAAGATTCTGCTCTATAATGTCTGTGTATTTCATCCAAAATCATTTGCAATCTTTTTAAGTAATTAGCTAATACACCGTTTTTGCCCTCAGGGAAGTGCTGGACACTCACTACAAGCTAGAGCTGCAGGATTCTGGATAAATTGAGAATAACATTTTTTTTTTTTTACATAGTGATCACGATTCTCCCACAATTTGGAATAGAACTAACTAACTAAACAAATGACGTAAAACATTTCCCTCCTGGAATACAAAAATGATGATAACATTTTTTTAACCCTCAACCTGTGGTCCAAAAACCCAGATTCTGACCCATTAGTCTACTGATGTAAATTACTTTTTCCAACAGCCAAAGTCAGAGTAACATTATAAGGATGATGTTAAAAAGCTTGATGGGATCTGCACAGAAATAGCAATCATTAACTACACGAAATAAACAGTTTAGTTGCGTTTAAGTTATTCTTGATTGACAAATGGGCTCCATGTAAAACATACAAACCATAATGGAAAAAGAACATTTTGGCCATGTTGTTTTAATAGTAAAACTTACTTGTCTTGTAGTTGCACTCTGTGGCCCCAGTTTATAGACCTCACATGGTTCTGGACAGCCTCAGCCATCGTTGGCCTGCAACAGATTACACAAAAACTTCTCTTCTCTATCTGGTCACAACATTTGAGATCTAATATTTCATCTATCAACTTCTGCACTAAAATAGGTTTGAGCACATGCACATGATTTAAATGAGCTATAAAGAGGAGATAAATTGGTAACAATTTACAATATAAGTTCCATTTGTTCATATTAGTTAACAAACTAACAATGATCAATCTTAATCAATGTTAATTCCAGCATGTACTAATACTTTATTAAAACCAAAAGTTGTATCTGTTAATATTATTTAATGGACCTGAGCTAACATGAAGTAACAATGAACAGCTGTATTTTTTATTAACTAATGTAAACAAAGATGAATTAATCCGTTTTAATTAAACAAATGTATTGCTCATCGTTAGTTAAAGGGATAGTTCACCCTAAATCATTTACTCACCCTCAAGTTGACTTTCATAGTATGAAAAAAAAAAGCTACAAAAGTTAAAAGGTGAAACTAATATATTATATAGACTCATTACATGCAAAGTGAGATATTTCAAGCCTTTATTTGTTATAATTTTGATGATTATGGCTTACAGCTTATGAAAACCCCAAATTCAAAATTAGAATATTGTGAAAAGGTTTTCATAAGCTGTGAGCCATAATCATCAAAATTATAACAAATAAAGGCTTGAAATATTTCACTTTGCATGTAATGAGTCTATATAATACACGTATTAGTTTCACCTTTTAAGTTGAATTACTGAAATAAATGAACTTTTGCACGATATTCAAATTTTTCGAGTTTCACCTGTATACACATAATATAACAGTAATATATGCATACGCATTAATACCTAAATAAAGACATTTTAACACAAGTTCCTGTCCTTAAAGTAATGTATAAAAGGGCTCCATAATTTATAATACTGGGTTTCCTCTGACTTTAAATTTAATCTTTACAAGTTTGAGGGCAAACAGAAGGTCAAACCCCCATAGACGACAGGTTGGAGGAGATGACAGCTTAATTAATCATTTGTCTAGCCAACAATGCAGAACGTGCTATATTATCCATCTCCAAAGCTGTTAGTTTAAAAAATAATAATAATACAACTCAACATTGCTATTGTAGCTGTATTGGAAGTTGTATTTAAAGGCCAGCATTTAAAACCTGTAAAACCCCTAACCTTTTTATCAGACCTGGAGTGCCCTCTAGTGAAATTATTGGATTTGACCCGTTAGATATCTGGTTTTTCACCACAAGATGGCGCTGTGCCACATAGAGTGTTTATGAAAGTAGTATTTATGTCACTGACCTGAAACAAAACCTCATCCTGAATATTACATGAATTTCATAACATGCTCTGATCAGTATTAGCCACACTTATTGCAACAAGGCAGCTCTGGCTACAAGCAATGTTTCTACATACAGTCTCTGATATAGATCCATGAAACTCACCAGTCATGTGACAGGGATTCTGGGATTTGCCAGCCATACTTCCTAGCATCTTTGACAGCAGTGCCAAGCAGTGCCGCCTGGTGCATAAGCTTCTTTGGAATACAGCCGACATTCACACACGTCCCACCAAGACCCCACTTTGTGCCTAAAGGCAGCATGAGCTGATTAGTTGTTTTGGAAATAAATACATTACCAGCAAATAGATGACAACTATAAATGGTTCTGTCTGCATGTACCTTTGAGTGAAGGTTCAACATAGTCCAAAACAGCAACTCTGTGACCTAATTGGGCAGCTGCAAGCAATAAAAAAGTGTGAAGCATCAAAGAAAACATCAAATTTCATCTTACTTAGATACATTAAGGAGAAATGCCATTCTTAATAACAGACTGTAAATGAAGTAGATAATCCAAACTCTAAAGTAGAGATGAAAAATACCTTCTTTTGAACATGCCAACCCTCCAGAGCCTCCACCAAAAACCACCAGATCATAATCAAATTTCCTGGCTGGAATCAAGATTGCAAGTCATTCAACCACAGAGACTTTAACAATATGTGATATTTGCTCTTAACATCATGCCTTAGTTTCAACTATTAATTTGTTTCGCACATGCACTGGGCATTATTGCTAAATTATGGGTATGTTACATATGAATTGCCTGCATTATATATAACCAGGTAAATTACGAGATTACGGATATTGACATCTTGAACAAAATAATTGAGCGAAAAAGCGTTGCGACAATTAATCTGAATATTCAATAAACATTACCTGTAAAAGGTCTTGTAAATATTAATGTCCTGAAAGCTTTAATCCTGTGTCTGCCTCTACTGAAGGCAGCCATACTGTTCAGGAGGCAAGACCCCTGTCAGCCGTTATAGGTGCCTTGAATTATGCCTGGGTGAATGTTTTAACGTTGTTTTCTAATTTTATGTTATGACATTGTGTCTAGTATGGCTCGAGTCTAATTTTAATCAGTTGATTAACTACAATCAAGAGTTTACAGAACGAAAAGCTCTTTAGAAAAGCTTTTGAACTTGACCGCTGTCAGCAGTGACGTCTGATTCGTGAACAAATTTGGTCATTTGAGTCGGATCTTTTCAGTGAATTGAATGAACCAGTTTGATTACGAATCGCATACAAAACAAAGTTGTTTAAAAAACACGAATGATGATAATAGTAATAATAATTAGATCAATCAAGAGATCAAGAGATGCAAATTAACATTTACTTATAAATTCAATATTCAAAATGCAAATCATAGGCTGTTTAAATAACTGTGTTATGACATGAACCATGGCTACAGACAGTAACCACTCTGATTTTAAAAAGCCACCAAAAAATTATTTAAATGATTAATGTACATTAATTTGTCTTCTATTTCACGTTTGCGGTTTCCACTTTTTCCTTGGTTGTTATTTATAGTGTTGTGTTCTTTTAGAAAATAAACAATTTCGGCTGAAGTGCTCAAAAGAACCGATTCGCGGAATTGAGTCGAACTTTCCATTACTATCAGAACAGGAGGCGGGTCGAAGAATGTTGGCAGACCATCTGACCAATCAAAATTAAGATCATGGTCAGCTGCGGCAAGTTGATTGGCTATGCCAGTCACTGAACAGTTTAATGAACAATCACAATAAAACAACTGTAGGGGGAGACAGAAGCTCTACTTTTCTGCTGTGTTGATATCTCGCAAGATCCGTTAGTCACCATGCCTGTGGATATTACTGAATGGACTGGTTCTCTAGCTCTTACAGAGGTGGAGGAACAGCCAGACAAGCCTCTAACGGTCAAATATGGCTCTTTGGAAATTGACGCGCTGGGTAAAGTGTTCACACCCACTCAGGTTAGAGTCCAATGCAGGAATTAGGCCAGTGCTTGTGGCTAGCTGTGCTTCTGCATCATGTTTGAGGAGGGTCATTTTAATGCAGTTTTGCATTTATTTATTTTTGTGCATTTGCATTGACTAAAGAGGGTAGAATTAAATGCAGTTTGTCTGTAGTTATGTAATGCGGACGCACGCAGCCAAAGTTGCATCTGTCTAGAATTCCACGATCACGTGATCCCAATGTGGTCTCTCTTTCTCTGCGTACTTCGTGCAAAATATTTGAGCTGCAAATTAATTGGCTACAGCCTACAGCTTGAATTAGAAGAGACCTGCATAACAAGACATAAATTAGGCAGGCGGGATAAAAGTGTTCTGAATTTATAAATAAATACAAGTACAAGCTAATATGTATTACATATATGTATAAGTTTAAGAAATACTACATCCAGCCGGGGAAAAAAAATGTTTGCTGGAACAGCTAATGGTCTTTTCTACATGGATAGAGTACATAGAAGAATAAATGGTGTTGCCTAAATCAGTTGTCAGCTGTTTTACAATAAAACTTATTTCGAATTGTGTTGCATTATAATTAATATAATAAAATGCAATAATAAATACATAATGTATAAATGTTTTTTTGGCATGTTAAGCAGACAGCAGCATCTTGGAGTGGGACATATAAATCACATAAAAATGTTTAATTGAAACAGTTTTTTTTTATCCCATATTAATTGAAATACCACATAAATATTTACAAAAAAAATCAGACTATTTAAGTGCAAAAAAATTCTAAATTTATTTTAATAATGGTGACCACTTGTACAAGGTTATAATTTTCCAGAAGTAACATATGCATTATTCATACAAAATGTATAAAGAAGATACACAATATGATACATATGAATACATGCTGTCAAGTTTGTGTAGCTGTAGATCTACATTTGTATATTATGCTTTATAATTTATAGAAGTAATGTGCACTACGAATTTATAGTAATTATGTGTTTGTCATCTCAAAAGATTGTTACATACTTATGTGCATCTTTGTTGTTTAACTTTCATTGTGCAGGTGCAGAATCGGCCCACATCCGTTGAGTGGGAGGGATGTGACCCCGGTAAGCTGTACACATTGGCCATGACCGATCCAGATGCACCCAGCCGAAAAGACCCCAAATTTCGGTATGTTGTCAGATCAATCAGCCATATTCATTGTATCAGAACTAAACCAAAGATTACAGGTTAGAGTCAGGATATTGAAATCTGCTATAATTGTTGTGTTTAATCTCAGGGAATGGCACCACTTCCTTGTTGTCAACATGAAAGGAAATGACATCTCCAGTGGATGTGTGATGTCGGACTACGTTGGTGCAGGACCCCCGAAGGGAACAGGTGAGAGCTCAGATTAGGTGTGTTCGACTTCATGCAGCACTGCTCAGGCCAAATGCCATCTGACTTGAAGCAGTGCATGCCAGTTATTATTCTTAATGTTTTTTTTTTGTTGTTCATTTGACACCTTCAGTTCTGCTGACGCTCGCAAGTCTGTATTTTTATAAATGTAACTATTTTCATGTAATTTTAATGTTATATTGCATCATGTTTAAAAAATATATAAAACTGCTAAAAAATATATATTCCACTTTATTGGTATTTAAATAGTATAGGCATATGTTACAGGCGATGTAGAAAGCAGTACATAAAGTATTGAATGAAAAGTGTTAGTACATGAAAATGTCTGTGCAGTTGACAAATATTGCGTGCGATTCACTTCATTTGTGATCAAGTATGCAAACACTGTGATATAAACCTGTAAGACTTTCGTTCATCTTTGGAAAACAAATGAAGATCTTTTTAATGAAATCTGAGAGCTTTCTGACCCTCCGTTGACAGCTAAGCAACTACCACTTTGACACTTCAAAAAGTTCATAAAGAGATCGTAAAACTAATCTATTTGAAATGAGCGGTTTAGTCAAATATGTTCTGAAGAGACACGATCGCTTTTTATGATGAGCGGATTGAATTTAGGCTTTTATTCACATATAAAAATGGATCAAATCACACATTATGATCAGGCATGTTCGATTGACGTGTGAGAACCAATGAGGTTTGTTCTTGTGTTATGCAGGACGTTTGAGCTTCAGCAAGAACTAATAAGGTTCGTTCTTGCGCCTCAAGCATGTTCGGTTGAGCTTGTTTATGTTCACTGCTCAATATTTATATGTGAATAAAAGCCTAAATTAAATCTGTTCATCATATAAAGCGATCGTGTCTCTACCAGAAAATTTGGACTAAACCGCTCAATTCATATGGATTCGTTTTACGATCTCTTTATGAACTTATTGAAGCATCAAAGTGGTATCAAATGGAGGGACAGAAATCTCTTAGATTTCATCAAAAAGATCTTAATAATCATTTGTGTTCTGAAGATGAACGAAAGTCTTACGTGTTTGGAATGAGGGCGAGTCGAACGCACATATTGACCGTCTTAAATGTCGCTGAATATATTGTATCCAATCAGCAGAATAACACCAGAGCCATAGAGATAAAGAGTTGCGACACGCTTTGATGTCGCCGCGACGGCTGTCACGTGGTTCATGTAAGCCCCAATAGTTCCAAAACATACGCGGGCTGTCATGTTCTTCTATGGACAGACAGCAGCGATTGCATTATTAAATGGTAAATATAAAATAAAACACACACCCAAGTACTTTTTCAGCTGTTATTGCATTTTGTTAATGTCAGTTTTGCATTTGGAGAGGCAGGGTGACAACTTAGATAAGTTTTAGGCTATATTTTTGGAGGGAAACGCTTAGTGTTTATGTTCGCATGGTAGCACTTAGGGGTGGAACGGTACACAGAAGTCACGGTTCGGTTCATACCTCGGTTCAGACATCACGGTTCGGTACGATTTCGGTACAATGGAGTGAAAAGCAAAGCAAAAATGCAGAAGGCATTTTTATAAATGTCTTAAACCTTGTATTTTTTTAAATAAGTTTTATTAATAAAGGCATAGAACCTGTTTATTTGTAGTGCACTGACAGTAGTTTTATATAATTAGTTTATTAATTAAATTATTAAAAAGACGAAAAGACCTTGAGATATGTTTGGTAATTGTACCTGAATGAATTTAAAATTAATTTGCTATTTCAGATCAAGATATTTGTTTTCCTTCATTTTAATTAACTAACTTTATTCTCATCTGAATTATAAATAATTGATTTCCGTATAAAATAATACTACCATAAAAACTTTTGTTAACAGTTGTAGGTTACAGTTTGACACGAGTTTAGAGTGTGACAAAAGCAAAATGTTGTGTTTTATTTCCAGTGTACACAAATATAAGTAAACAATTTGCAGTTTTAATGATGTCCTGTATGAAAAAAATGACGGAGTATTTTTTTACGTTTCCACTGTTCGATCGCCCGTGCCTCTCTCTCTCACACACACACACACACACACACACACACACACACACACACACACACACACACACACACACACTGTTCATCGCGCGATTCGCGCCCGCGCCTCTCTCTCTCTCTCGCACGCGCGCGCACACAAACACACACACACTGTTCATCGCGCGATTCGCGCCCGCGCCTCTCTCTCTCTCTCGCGCGCGCGCGCACACACACACACACACACACACACACACACACTGTTCATCGCGCGATTCGCGCCCGCGCCTCTCTCTCTCTCGCACGCGCGCGCACACACACACACACTGTTCGATCGCGCCTCTCTCTCTCTCGCACACACACTGTTCATCGCGCCTCTCTCTCTCTCTCTCTCTCTCTCTCGCGCGCACACAGACACACACACTCCTGCATTGCAATCTTGATCGCAGCCTGTTCATTGCTGCGTTAACAGTCACACCAAAAGCGAATAGAGCGAAATTTATCGCTATTTAAGAGTTTTTTTTTTTTTATTTGTACCGTGTATTCTGCGTGCAAATTCGTGCACCGAACCGTGACGCCCGTACCGTTTCGGTTCAATACGAATACATGTACCGTTCCACCCCTAGCACTGGCTTTAGCGGCTCTAACTTAACTTTTCCATGTCATTCATCTGATGATGGACGTCTCATGATATTTATTTTAGCACAACTGGGCTGTATTAGGCTATTGATTCCCGTGATCTTGCTTATAAATTCCGATTCAGCCATTAGCCTACCTTCGTGATCACGCAAAGAGGTCTGCAGTCCGTTCAGAACTCCAACCAACATAAAATATCAATAATTACGCTGTGCATGTACAAATGAATGATTTAGGAGGGAAATAGACTGCTCCCATAACGTAGAAAGCAACGACTATATACAGCAATGTTCGGTAAATATTCAACCGAAAAATATTCTTCATAAAATTAAACCGGAGAGATAGTTAATGAGTGAATTAACTATGTTCCTAAATACATATAAGCACATATATGCATAACCCTAACCCATTTAAAGGGGTCATATAATGGTACATGCACTTTTACAAGTTGATTGTACTGAAATGTGTGTTGGCAGTGCCTGTACACAAACATCATAAAATGATAAAAATCCATCCAGTGGTTTTGTTTTAATCTCCTTATATGTTTTCCCCTGCCTCAAATCAAGCCGTTCGTTTTTGTGACGTCAATAAAACGGACGCCCCTCCCACGATTGATTGACGGGAGCGTTTCAACACAGACCCGCCCTTGCACATGAGGTAGCTGTCAATCATAGTCTGCGCGGCGCGGACCGGACCGGCGCGGTCATTGTTGATATGCCGGAGCACTGTCTATGAGCAGAATGGCGTCTAAGCAATTGTGGTGTTCTGTTCTTGGGTGCAATAACGAACACAGCAGTCATTTTAATGTTCCCAAATCCGAACCGCTGAAGACGCAGTGGCTGAGTTTTGTTTTCGAAGGGAATATTCCACACGAGCAACGTCAATGCTTCATGTTTGCGCGAATCATTTCACACACCAGACTGCTTTATAAACGAGGGTCAGTATAAAGCTGGATTTGCTAAGCTTAGCTAAAAAGGATCGGTACCAGATATTCGTGTTCCTACTGAACCTCCAGAAGAACGGAAGTGAGTGAAACGTTTTATTAAACTTTATATTAATATATTAATCTTTGCAAATCGCTAGCTGCACGCTTCACAATGAATGCGTCTAAGGTTTACACTCAGTCAGGGTACATTACGGCATGTTTTCTATGTATGACGTTCTCAATATAATTCATAATTCCACGTTTATACTGAACAACGCGTTATGGTTATTGTGTTACAAACGGTGTATGCACAGAACAGAGGGGGCGGAGTGAGCACAGCTCATGATCATTTAAAGTCATATGCACTGAAACGGCGTGCTGAAAACAGAGCTGTTTTTGACCAGGTAAAATAAGTGTTTTCTTACAATACTAATGAGAATTTTTAATTAAAGTATATTACAAACTTTTAATTTAGACCCTAAAGAATCATATTAGCTTGTACAAAAATGGCATTATATGACCCCTTTAAATAAATGAATTGTGTGTGTGTGTATGTATATATATTATATATAGGCTATATATATATATATACATACATACATACATATAAAATATTATTAAAAATATTATATATTATATACATCAGTTACCGTAAGTTAGTGAAGTGTTGGTCACGTAAGCTATAGCTGCAATTAACCTATTATCTTCCAATAAACATTTACTAAAACTGGCTACATAAAATATAACTACAGACTAGATTCACGAGAGGTCTGCGTCGGCTATGTGTGTAAAAGTTAAAAAAAATACAGTAATTTCATTAATTTACCAGCGAGCGTACTTCGGAAGCACTGAAAATGAATGGGGTTCAATGGAGAAACTATCAGTGTTTGGAACTATCGGCTGCTCCACGAAACGCGTTACTTCCGCATTCCAAAGTTCCTATGGCGGTCTATGGGAGTGTCGCAACTCTTTCTCTCTATGGCTCTGAATAACACAAGTGGTTGTATCAATAGTGAGTAACACTTGCGTATGATTTCCTCAGGTCTCCATCGTTACCTGTGGCTGGTTTACGAGCAGTCAGATAGCATCAGCTGCACCGAACGCGTCCTCACCAATCGCTCTGGAGACAACCGTGGGAAATTCAAGATCCAGAGTTTCCGCAAGAAATATGGCCTCGGTGCTCCGCTCGCTGGGTCTTGCTTCCAGGCAGAGTGGGACGACTACGTGCCCAAACTTTACGAACAGCTGGCTGGCAAATAAAGACCATTTAGAATAAGTTATTGCCGTTTATTCTGGTCAGACCTTGACTCAGTATATTTTCAATTCAGCTATTTCAAAAATAAAAAAATAATGAACTAGAGAAGCTGTGTTTTGATTTAAAAGCTGTGCAGAAATTGTGAAATTCAAGTCATCTTTTGTTCTAGTTGAATTGAAATGAAGCAACTTCAATCTATGCTGCCTTTTGTGTCTCTTCGCTTGGAAGCATTTGGACTACCTTCAGGTTAAAAAGAAAGACTTTGCACCTTTGAATATGAATTAAAGTCAAATTTGTGTTTTTTTTGGGCTGCACCTTTAATTTGATGAATTTCTCACCACTATATACTGGAAATGAACACATTGGGGAAAATAAATCCTGGATAATAAAATCAGACTATGGAAAGATGTTGCTTGTGTGATGAGCACTTTATTTACAAATATAATTAAAAGCTCTGACAGAATCATGCCTCTTAATCTGAAAACAAATGTAAAGTGCATGCGACAGTAAAGCGTTTTTGTTCACTAATTTGACTTTGTAGAAAATACACAGCTGGAGAAGATGCAGAGAACCAAACAGAATCATGAAATAAGAGGCCATTGAGACAATTTCACCAGTAACTGCAGGAGGGAAAGGGTGGTGAAACATTTATTATATATAGATGTGTATGTATATTTATAAAAAGAAATTGAAATTCATTTAAAATGTAATAGGAAAATAAGTAAAAGTTCTCCATAAATCCTTCTATACACAAAATACATGTCCCTTCCCCTTCAGCCCTTTGTGCAGGTACCACGAGTTTAGGATTCACATATGTATTATTCACATTGTGCACCTCAGCTGAGGTGATTTACGGTATTGTACATATGAATGCACTGTTCTCCCAAAAAAGAAAAAAAATGGCTGGATACCATAAGAATCTCAGAGTCACAGATGCACCTATCAAATATGTACATTGTTTTAATATGCAAACTTTATCAAATCTCTTCAGTACTTAATAAAAGGTTTTTTCATCATTTTTCTGGATGAATAAATACCAAATAGGGATTCAAGCAGCGAGAGGCAGTGGGCTGCAAAAAAACAAAAATACAGTTTAAAAAAAATTCTTAAATGACACTTCGCCCATCAAAACATCTGCAAAAAGAACAAAACCTGTGCGCGAGTGCATCTGGATTAAAATTAGCAATGCAAACCCCCTAGTTCGTATTGCTTTTGTCTTGAAATCTCTATTTTAATTTGAGCTACACCGAAAGTGTTATCATTGCACGAGAAAACATTGACATCAACACTGTGACACATTTAATCGTCTCGTATATAATATTTATATATAAAAAGAGACAACTAAAGGACGTTATCCAGCATGTTGTCTTGCAGAGGCCTGTGCAGGCACCAGCCCAGAGGATTGATCGGACTGTCAGTAGCAAAAACGGCAAAAGAAAAAAGGTGTGTGACCAGGAAAGAGCGAGGACGGTGGAGTGTTACGGTCTCATCTGTAGTCATCTTTAGGGTAGTCCAAAGCACCCAAGTTATTGAAACCCATACGAAGGCTCTCCATGTCGAAGGCGTCGATTTCTCTCTCCTGGCGGTCC
>NW_026607072.1:27500-72319 GCF_029890125.1 Rhinichthys klamathensis goyatoka
TTTCACGCACAACCATCTCTAGGGTTTACAGAGAATGGTCCGAAAAAGAAAAAACATCCAGTGAGCGGCAGTTCTGTGGGCGGAAATGCCTTGTTGATGCTAGAGGTCAGAGGAGAATGGCCAGACTGGTTCGAGCTGATAGAAGGGCAACAGTGACTGAAATAACCACTCGTTACAACCGAGGTATGCAGCAAAGCATTTGTGAAGCCACAACACGCACAACCTTGAGGCGGATGGGCTACAACAGCAGAAGACTCCACCGGGTACCACTCATCTCCATTACAAATAGGAAAAAGAGGCTACAATTTGCAAGAGCTCACCAAAATTGAACAGTTGAAGACTGGAAAAATGTTGCCTGGTCTGATGAGTCTCGATTTCTGTTGAGACATTCAGATGTTAGAGTCAGAATTTGGCGTAAACAGAATGAGAACATGGAACCATCATGCCTTGTTACCACTGTGCAGGCTGGTGGTGGTGGTGTAATGGTGTGGGGGATGTTTTCCTGGCACACTTTAGGCCCCTTAGTGCCAATTGGGCATCGTATAAATGCCACGGCCTACCTGAGCATTGTTTCTGACCATGTCCATCCCTTTATGGCCACTATGTACCCATCCTCTGATGGCTACTTCCACCATGTCACAAAGCTCTAATCATTTCAAATTGGTTTCTTGAACATGACAATGAGTTCACTGTACTAAAATGGCCTCCACAGTCACCAGATCTCAACCCAATAGAGCATCTTTGGGATGTGGTGGAACGGGAGATTCGCATCATGGATGTGCAGCCGACAAATCTGCGGCAACTGTGTGATGCCATCATGTCAATATGGACCAAACTCCCTGAGGAATGCTTCCAGCACCTTGTTGAATCTATGCCACGAAGAATTGAGGCAGTTCTGAAGGCAAAAGGGGGTCCAACCCGTTACTAGCATGGGGTACCTAATAAAGTGGCCGGTGAGTGTATATAAATACACACACATGCATGTATATTTAAGAAAAATATATAATTTATATATAAAATATTTATATTTATATATAATATAAATTATATATAAATCTATATACAGTATATACATGAAAATATTTCTTAAATATATACAAGCATGTGTGTGTATTTATATATATATACAAAATAATTATACACAATGCACCCACATATATTATGTAAAAAAAACTTTTATTTTGGATGTGCTTAATCACGATTAATCATTTGACAGCCCTAATATATATATATATTATTTTGAGAGCTGGATTGCTCGCTGCGAGACTATGATTGCTGGAATTTTCTGTATAGCATCATGGGTAATGTAGTTTTTCACCACAAATTAAGTTGTTAAACATGATTATTTAAATTAAAAAAATAAGTTGAAAATGCGGACTGACAGCTTCGACAAAACCATATACCATCAATTAATTCAGAGCGCACAACAGGTCTGCGTTTAAAAGGTTTAGAAGTTATTGTTAAAAAATTTCCCTATGCAGAAAATGAATGAAGTTTTTACATCCAGAACCTGACTGTTGCACTCTATATACTTTAGCAAAAACAAATTGCATAACAAATATCACTACATTATTATCCGCTGTTTCACTCAAAAATATGTCAAATTATGGACGTTAAATGCTTTGTGAATGTTATTCCAATCTGTTTACGCCTTATATTTATCTCACATAGATACTAGAAGAGATAGTCAACAGTTTGGCCATTATAATGATTAACAGTGTGATTTCTTCACTCACTGCCTGTGATGCCATCATCTCGTTGATGCTCTGCTCGTACTGCTCGGCCAGAATGGCCAGTTTGCGCGTCTGCTCATCCTTCAGGGCTTTCAGGACCGTCTTGTGCTCACTTTTGGGGGTCACCTCTAGCTGATGGTGCCGCAGGGCCTTGTACTGTTTCGTCTGGACTTTACACGTATCCTGGAACTGTTTCTTTATCTGGAGCTCCATAGCCTGCAGGAGACACAACTCAAAGTTGTATAAACACAAACTGACAGCCTTTTCAGAACAAAAACTATCATCTAATATACGTTTTGACTCAAAGGATTGTGAAATGAAGCAAAAATATGATTTTTTTTAACACTTTACAGTAAGGTCCAATTAGTTAACGTTAGTTAATGCATTAACTAAGAAAAAATAACAAGTTAACCAAAACAACTGTTCATTGTTAGTTCATGTTAGCTTAGGTCCATTAAATAATATAAACAGATACAACTTTTGATTTTAATAATGTATTAGTAAATGTTGAAATTAACATGAACTAAATGCTTTAGAAGTATTTTTCAACTTAACTAATGTTAACAAATGGAACCTTATTATAAAGTGTCACCACAGTTTTAGATTTAAATGTGCCAAGTGCCTATGCAATTAAATGTTTAAACGTTTAATTTAAACATTAAACATCATCATCAGTCTCTACTGACCTGCAAGTGTTCCTAATATCTACCCAGTTTCTAAAATAAATCAAGGTTAATCTTGCAACCAGTCAGAGAAACAATGAGACCTACATAGATTTTGTAGGTTAAATTCAAACTATATATAGCTAGGTAATAAGAAAAGTTATTCCACAGTTGATGGTACTACCTTGAGGTTCTTGGGCTGCTGCCGTAGTTCGAGCACATGTTTCCTGTGCAGTTCTCTCTCTCTACGGTTGTTGTATTCGATCTGGTTCTCCAGCTCTGTTTGGTGCTGCAGTCGGATCAGATCCATGCGAAGTTTCTGTAGCGTCTTCAGCTGCCTGTGTTCAAGTTCTTGAGTCGACTCGTCTTGTCTAATCAACATAGCGTGCTCCATTTCCTTCTGGGTCTTCTTCTTATTCAACTCCTGGCAGTCAGAAAAACAGAAAATATTACATTAGCTTACAATAAAACAAACAAACAATTCTCTAATATGTCTAATCCAATTGCAGCCTCTCTATTAAATCTACTAATATTAATGGCTGGTGTTTTCTGTGTTGTTTCTTTTTTAGCATGATCCTTTGTGGATACATAAGATGGTTGCTAGGGAGTTGCTAGGTTGGCTAAGGTGTATTTTGTGGTTGACAGGTGATTGCTCAAAAGAGCCCGTCTCTATAAAGGTCTCTGATAATATTATAGTCCCTAGATATGGCTCGGATACCTCCTTTAACATAAATGTGATGGCTTATTTCGCCCATAACTCTGATCACTAAGAACACTTAAAGTAATGGTAAACACCTTTTCAACAAACCATTCTGGGGACGAATTACAAAGGTTACAAGAGTAAAACATGTTTGCTGTTCTATAGACCATAAATGGGTTTCGACCCGGGAATACTTCCGAAGGTTTCCTGCTGATTAAAGCGCTAGATTAAGAGATTTGCACATTGCTGCATTACTTATTCTCAAATCAGATTAATTGAAAAGAGTCATCAACCCTGAGAAAAGGTTCATATTTTGCATTAACCCTGGGAAAAGCCCCAAACACGATTCATATGAATGTACATGTATACATAAACAATACCATTCAAAAGATTGGGGTCAGTAAGATTTTATGATTTCTGAAAGAAGATTCTTATTCTCACCAATGCTAAATTTATTTGATTAAAATACAGCAAAAACTGTAATATTGTAAAATATTATTACAATTCAAAATATGTTTTCTATTTTAATATATTTTGAAATGTAATTTATTCCTGTGATGCAAAGCTGATTTTTCAGCATCATTACTCCAGTCTTCAGTGTATTCATTTCTGTATTTAAAAAAAAAAGAACATTCTGAACCCAAACCTTTGAAATGTATATATAGAGTGCCATTTGTCTTATTCTTTTCATCCCCACCTCTCGTAACTGCTCTTGCTCAAACTCGTGCCTCTTGACCATGATCTTGCGTTTGAAGGCCCTACAGTTCCTGTCGTAGAAAGCCCTCTGCTGACCCAGGAGCTGAGCCTCTTCTTCAGCCTGAGAGTGCTGGATGTTCTCCTTGTGCTTGGACAGCCTCTCCTGTTTCTCTTTCTTAGGCGTACTGTGGTCTTCACTCATTTCCTAAACAAAAAAAAAAATCACAAAGACCATGAGACAAGACAAGGGAATTAAAAGAAGCATTGATTTTAGACTAAACGTTCTCATTATAGCCGGATCACCCTCTTTTTAAGTCAACGTAAAATTGCATTCGCAACACATTACTTCTGTAATGCGACATTTTCATGTGAAACATGATATTCAGAAATATATGAGAAATGAAATGTTTTTATACATTTAGGAATTGACTGGATCATAAAATTAGAGGACTTGGTAAGTCGAACAGGAAAGTCGTTTTTGAGTTTACATGATAAAATGTATATATATATATATATATATATATATATATATATATATATATATATATATATATATATATATATATATATATATATATATATATATATATATATATATTGGAATATCATTAAGAAACCAGTTGATGTAAATAGGGTCATTTTTAGTTTCATGTTAACTGAGTATCTAGACATGAACCTCTTTGATCTTCTCCTTGCACAGCTTGTACTGTTTCTTCTGATTATCAAGGAAGGTGGTGAGCTCTTTCTTCTGTTGGGCCATGATTTGCTGCTGGAACTTCTTCTCATCAGCTGCCAGTGTTTTCATCTGGAAGAATGTAACACATTTATCATAAATATCAACATCTCAGTTTATCACAGATTTTTTTTTTCCTCTCATTTTAAAACAACTCCTGAAGAAAACTAACTGAAAAGATCCACACAGTCCTATTTTCTCTCAGGCTTCATTAACATACTAATCAACATATGTTGCATGAATAATTAGCATTCATCCCGTAGCTATTTACATGCTTAACAAGCAATATGGTAAAGCATAAAATAAACGGGTCTTTTTCAAATGACCTGCGTGAACTTTTGAACTCATTTCTTTGTACAGGGATTTTATAATATAGAATTTAAGATGTTAAAGCAATACAAGTCCAAGAAGAACTGGATGACACATTGGTCAATCACTACTTGCAATCCACATCATTTCAATTGAGCAATAGTTGATCGGCTAGTAACTATAAACAGTAGGGTCTCAGCAGAAGAATAAAGAAAGATCACCCACTTCTTTGTCCGTTTGGATGGCGTGCTTCTTGGCGAGTTTCTCCAGCTCAATGAAGGCATTGTTGGCGTGGGTTTCCAGTTCTTTCTGGAGCTTCAGTCTGTGCTCGTCCATCTCTGCCTTCAGCTTGTTCTCCAGAGCGATCAGCTGCTTCTGGTGTTGCCGTCGCATGCGTTTGTACCCCGACATCTGCTCTCGGAGCTCATTTTCCTGCTCATGTTCGTGTATCTGACGCGTTACCTAGATGGAAAAGAACTCGGTCAGAGGGTGACGGGTAACTTTTGAGATGATTGCGATGAGATTTGTCAGTGTAACAAAGGGTAAAAGCAACCCACAGTTCTTGGGAAGACCTGGCGATTGGAAAAGTTTGACCACATTTTAAAGACATTGTCAGATCATTTAAAATGAGGTATCGAGCTAAAGGCATTTACTTCAACTATATCCTCTTTTCTTCACTTTTAATCCCTACTGGCACCTTTAACTGTTGGGTTGTTTTTAAAGCATCCCCATGAAAATAGACAGGAAAATGTAAGGATCTAGGAAGAGAAATGAGGGATTCCCGGTGCAGTCCAGTGGAATAATTCATTAGATCCATTAAATTGGGTGACCAGATCGCAAGCTCGCATCATCATCACCACAGTGTCGTCTTTTCACATTATGATAGCAGAATAAAAAGAAGCAGCCCTGAAATCAACAACAGCACTAGACCAAAACTTCTTGTGATATCAAAGGCACGTTAAAATCACAAGCACTGTATGATTAGACTGACAAATTCAAATAGTGCATGATGGAAAAATGACAATTCAGTCCATCAAAATGATGGATAATTATCATTTTAGTGCAATATCTGATTGCGACAAAGAGGATGCAAATGTGAATATTACCCATCTCAACATTGCCTTTGCCTACATCTAGAATGTCACCGATGCAAATATAAATATATATATATGAAAACAGAAAACCCCCACCATTCCCTTGACTTTGCAAACCCGTGGAAGACAAACCTGGAAGAAGGGCGTGTCCAGATCAAACTGTTCGTTGAGTTTCTCGTAACTCCCACCTGAACTCCTCATGCCAAACATGTTGGCGAAGTAAACCACCCGTGAGAACATTGAGTCTCGCCTGCACTACATCCCCCAAAAGCACTCGCTCAAAACCCACCGAGAGAGAAAGAGAGAGCGAGAGAGGGATGGAGATAAAGAGAGAGGGCGAACACTGCTTCTCCTCTCTCCTCGCAGGTGCGCCATGAATGAAAGAGGTTCTCAGAGAGGCCTGGCCTTGCGCGCGGGCTAAGCAGCGTTTAGTAGGCCAGTCACATGAGATGCCTGTTGAAGAGGGAAATTTCCTAATCACCCTGAATCAGTAGCCCCACTGTAACCGCAGTCACCAATCCAATCGCTTTCTGCCCAAATGCCCCTATCAGCCGCAAAGGGGCATGTGATAGCACTAAGCCCTGGGCCTGGTCACAAAAAAAGAATGGAAAATAATGAAAGAAACACTTTCAGGTTAAAGGTAACACAGATGGGCATCCTAACTAGATTCAAATTCAACTTCTGACCATTTCCGATTAAAGGTAAATACATGTTTATGTGGAGCTGACACTAATGGAATTAATGTGTTGCCAGAACAGGCATTTTAATGCTCTGTTTCAACCAAGATAAATGCCGTTTTAAGGCACGCTCCTGATGCAAAAGTAGCTCCAAAAGGTTGTTGTGGGCAAAATATGGTATCGGATGCATCTCTCACAGAAAATGCTAAGAATGCATTGCGACAAGCTTAGTGAAACTGAAACATATCACCTAAGATTGCAGATGAGTTAAAGTCGGCATGAAACAGAAGTCTTTTCTTCCCTATTGTGACGTATATACGAGTGAAGCGGCTTCTGGAATGAGGAAAAATGGGCGGGACTGGATTTTGTCCTTCAGGAATTGATTGGATCATAGGAAGTGTTTCTAACTATATGTAGGCAGACCTGAATGCCAGTTTGCAGTCAGTTGTGGAGGATATTTAGTCTCCTCTATGCCGAGACACAAGTCATGAAGAGAACAGATGCCGTTTCGAGGGGGAGGGGAGGTTAATGTTTTTTTATTAAAGATTATGAGGGCATTTAAAAAATAATAATAATAGTAATGATTTCCACGGATAAAGCAGTTATAATACGCACTGCAACATCCTGTAAAAAAAATAATTTCATGGTGACTTAAAGAGAACTCCTATCAAACTATATTTCAATAATCGATTGATTTCATTCAATTGTAAATAGTATCAGCTGAAAAAATAAAATGGAATAATAAAGTTAAAATGTGTAAAAAGACTACTGTTCAAAAGTTTGGGGTTTGTATTTTTTCTTGTTTGAAAAAAAAAACCCGATACCTTTTTCATCATTTTGATCAAAATGTGACCGTAAAGTCAGTTATGTTACAAAATAATTTTATTTCAAATACATGGCATTTTTTTTATACATAGAAACTATATAAGAATGATTTCTGAAGTATCATGATGTGACACTAAAGACTGGAGTAATGATGCTGAAAATTCAGCTTTGCCATCAAACAAATTACATTTCAAAATGTATTACAACTTTACAATATTACTGTTGTTACTGTATTTTTGATCACATAATGACTTCTTTAAAATAATCTTAAAGAGCCCAAAGTTTTGAACAGTAGTGTAATTGTACGTTTACAAGGGAATCCCGCTTTAGCTTGGCAGCACACTAACGTAAAATGCTATTGGAATTAATTATAAGTCAAGACTTTGGCGTGCTTCACATGAAGAAAGGTATTTGGACCAAACAAATTGCCCTCCTCACGTGAACACTAGAGACTTGAGGAATTGCTACCCATGTATATCAGTCACTTATAGGTAGACCCACACAGAATCTGCAGAGTTTGCATTTTGTGCTGATTTTAAGGGGGGAAATGGTGGTTTTATCACTGTTAAAATATCTGAGAGCATTACATTCTTATTGGTAACCAGAAGCAGAAAGGTGAAAGAACACACAAAGTGTGGCTGTGAAACTTTTTGAATTACGATCTTTCCTACTGCAGAAATATGATTTTTATCGAAAGGCGCTTATGAGGTTCCAGGACGGTTATGATTCTGCTCTAGAAGGTGACAGCATGGCAGTTCACTAGGTTTTGAAAAAAATCTAAAGATTTAAATGTAAATCCAAACTGCAAGCAGGAGCCGACTTAAAACTTACAAACAGTCAGAAAACTAAACTAAAATGTGAAATGTTAGTATGACATCAACTGGATACTATGTTTCGATTTACAACCTGGCTGTTATAATGCATCTAAGGTATTCTCACATTCCCTTTTTCATCCCTATATAGTTTTGCCTATTCAATATGTAGTCCCTTCCCACCTTCGTTCTCGTCTTCCCTCCTTTTTTCCCTGTCTCACTTTCTAAACCTCACCCCTCCTCTACGGCTTTTCATATGAAACACAAAGAGAGTCTCTTTCCCTGCATAGCCCAGATCCTTGTGTCTCATTCCATACAACTGTAACCCAAATCAATATATAAAAAGTGCACAGTTGTTTCCACCAAGTCAAAAAAAAAAAAAAAAAAAAAAAAAAGATTTAGGAAGGTGCGCCATGCCCATAAACCCACTAAAGCCAAACTCCTTTGTGATCATCTGAAATGATAGATGAGTGTCTGTAGTATCAGACAAAGTCCACTGTGGTTGTCTGCCCCTAGAGGGCGCTCACGTTCCAGCAAAATGGGGCCAAAACCGGTGACATCATCATTTCAACCAAGCATACTGCGATCGACTACACTGCCTGCCAGAGATCTCCATATATTCATCAATTAGGGTGGAAGTGGTTGTATCACAATAGATAAATTTTTTCTGCTTAATTGCATACATTCTTTATTGGTATCGTTCATGTCTGACATTGACCTTCTGTTTTTATAAAAAAAAAAAAAAAGATTTTCCCAAAACCCAACAAAACGAAGAATATCCTTTTGTGTTGGATCACACTGTATTAACTAATAGTAGAGAACAACACCAATGACTCGTGCGAGGAGTGCAGCTGGCTATTGACTGAATCATGTTGCCTTGACAACAGACATGAGAGTGAGAGAGGAAAGTAGGACCCTTTATTTCTTCCTCTCGAATAAAGAGAGGGTTAAACAGAAAGAGAAGGAGGCAAAGACCACTGAGAAACAGAGAGAGAGAAATGACCGCAGAGTGTATTAAAGCCAAGGAAGAAAGAAAAGAACGAAAGAGTGAAGCAAGAGAGGAGGGGGGATGAGAGGATGATGTCATTCTTTTTCCTCACCAGTGATGCTGACTTGATGGTGGCGAAGCGTTCGCGGTTTTTATAGTTGTGAGCCTGAGCTCTTTCCGACGAGGACGGTCGCAGGTCCGACCGGTGGTCCCGATGAGGAATGTCATCACGGATATACTGATGATCCTGAGGGGAAAACACACACACACAATCAGTCAAGGATTTGGTGTCACAACATAATAATCTCTTGAGGAGTGAATGAGATCTTTTGTTTTAACCGCAAGTTGTTTAACTGCGTCACAGTATTTACATTTATGCATTTGGCAGATGCAATCCGAAGTGACTTGCAGATCATTCAAGCAATACATTTTCCTTACAACATCCGAAGCAGGAGCTTTATGTTTCCTGTTGCTGGAGCATCAGCTGAGACGTTTCAACATGAGACTGTTCAATACTAAAACACGCTCACTATCTTAAAATATCTTTATTAATCGACCCACGAGGTTTGTCGACCTGAAGCGCTCATATTCCTGAGGGGTTTATCTTCTCTCAGTGAATAAAATGAAGAACAACTTGGGCTAAGGGCTGTTCAGTTCCCATAAAGTCGATTCATATTTCTGCTGCATGCTGATGTAATTTCCTTGAGGACAGGAAGTGTCAATCATGCGTGCATGTGTTTGTTAACTTCCCAAATCACATACTTTCAAAGAATGTGCAGCGCATGTAATCGATGCAGTGCAGTATTTAAATAGGCATATGGTATAAACTAGGGCCGTACAATCTTTTCCCAAAAAAAAAAAAAAAAAAAAAAACAGTACATGTATAACAATAATAATAAGTATTATTATTAATACTAAATAAAGATAATAAAAATAAATAATAATATTGTAATATTTCACTGTAAAATAAATAAGTTAAGGAGATTTTTTATAGTACAACTGTAAAGTAAAATTAACAATAATAATAATATTAATTATTATTATTATTAGTTATTGATACTAAATACAAATATTAAAAATAAATAATGCTATTGTAATATTTCACTATAAAATAACAACAATAATATCAGTTATTGATACTAAATAAAAATATTAAAAATAAATAATACCATTGTAATATTTCACTGTAAAATAAAGTATTTAAGAAAAACAATAAAATTATATTTCACAGCACAACTGTAAAATAATAACCATAATGATAATAATAATTATTAATATTATTACAACATAAAATTATAAAAAGGAATTACTATCATATTTCACTGTAAAACAAAACAAATATTATTGCAGAAAATAATAATAAAATAATATACTTTATACTATATTTATATATACTTTATACTATGTTCAGTTCCCATAAAGTCGATTCATATTTCTGCTGCATGCTGATGTAATTTCCTTGAGGACAGGAAGTGTCAATCATGCGTGCATGTGTTTGTTAACTTCCCAAATCACATACTTTCAAAGAATGTGCAGCGCATGTAATCGATGCAGTGCAGTATTTAAATAGGCATATGGTATAAACTAGGGCCGTACAATCTTTTCCCAAAAAAACAAAACAAAAAAAAAACAGTACATGTATAACAATAATAATAAGTATTATTATTAATACTAAATAAAGATAATAAAAATAAATAATAATATTGTAAATAACTGTAAAATAATAACCATAATGATAATAATAATTATTAATATTATTACTACATAAAATTATAAAAAGGAATTACTATCATATTTCACTGTAAAACAAAACAAATATTATTGCAGAAAATAATAATAAAATAATATACTTTACACTATATTTATAATCATTATTATTACAAAAAAAATTATTTACATTTTTTTTTTTTTTTTGCATACCACACTGTATAATAGGGACGTTTGCATATTTGGATGAGGGGAGCATCTTTGAACTATTTGTTTGAAAATAATATTAAAGTATACCTTTTCTGCACACAGAAAGACTATGTTCAAACCATTCAAATTGCAACAAGCCGCTCTTCTAAAAACAGCTCAACTGAAATGATTTCCAGGAATCTACTGGAAGGCATATGTTCAATTTTCATCAAAATATGGTAAGCATTTAAAAAAAAAAAAAAAAAAAAGGACGGCAGTGCATTGTAAAGCTTGTGGAGATGTCTGTGTGCGTCCTGAACCTTTTTGTGGTGCGTGGAAGACTCGAGGGTGCTGTCGTAGTCGTGGTGCAGCTCGGAGCAGGAGTCGTCGGGCACCTCCTGCAGGCTGTTAACACTGCTGCTCTGACTGCCCGTGCTCACGGACGTGCTGGGGATGGAGTGATTACTGCCCAAACTGTTCATCTTACAGCTTGCCTGCTCTCCATCCTGCGCAGGGGACAGAGAAATACACACAGAGAAACAGATCATCAACCTTTCTGAAGAACAAGATTTATTTACATTACTGAGAGCAATTTACACAACATCCACACTATACTGAACTCCTTACTGCCTAATAGTTCAATATACTGTACAGTTCAGTTCTATTTACCTTCAATGTAGTTGAAAAAAAAACAGTTTCATACATTTTTGGTGTAATTCAGTACAGTCTGTATTAAATAATTTAATAAAGTATATAGCTCAGTTAAAAAAAAAACTCTATACATTAAGCGTATGTCAATATAGTAGTATGCAGTATAGACACTACAGATCAAAGGTTTTTTGAAAGAAGTCTCTTATGCTAAATGCTGCATTAATTTGATCAAAAATACAATAAAACAGTAATACTGTGAAATATTATTACAATTAAAAAATGTTTTATATTTTAACATTTCTATTCCTGTAATTTTCAGCAGCCTATACTCCAGTCTTATTTTTACTGTCACTTTTGATCAATTTAATGTATCATTGTTAAATAAAAGTATTCTTTTTTTTTTTTTTTTTTATCATACAGACCCCAAACTTTCGCACGATAGAGTAATTACAGCAGTTTAATATACTTTCAGTATATTTGTAATTCTGTTTAGTGTATAGTTGGTTATAGCATATAGTATCATATACCTTAAGTTTAGTTCAGTATAGTACTGTATAAGGTACAGTGTACTTTTAAACTAAATATTTATAATATAGCTCAGAGTGGTTTATTATCCCTTAAAGGGATACTCCACTTTTTTTTTTGGAAATAAGCTAATTTTACAACTCCCTCAGAGTTAAACAGTTGAGTTTTACCGTTTTCTAATCCATTCAGCCGATTTTCTGATATTTAGAAGAATATCAGTAACCAGACAGTTTCTGATCCCATTGACGAGACCCAACTCGGCTTGGTTCCAGAGATATGCCTCTTTGAAGTTTCAACTTTGACCCGGTGTATCCAAAAAAATAAGCCGAGTTGGGGCTCCACACTCTGGGCGTGGGGGGACCAATAGGAGACCCCCCTGTGCCCAGAGGATGGAGCCCCAACTAGGCTTCATCACTGAGATACACCAGTTCACTGGTTCCCCACTATTGACAGTAGTTATTGAGTCCTCTAATAGCGACACAGCGCACACAGAACGACTCAAGAAAGCCCAGGGTACAAACCCGGCTATCCTAGCGTCCCCACAGACGCAAAGGGAGACAGATACAAGGCAATCATTTTAATAAGACAGTCGATTTATACAAAGACACCCTCATGTCCCTCTCATGTACAAGTCATAACATTTCAAAGATTCATAGTTACTCCCACCTTTTACCCGACTCGGGGGACCGGGACTTTGGGCCTGGGGGAGACCCACGGTCCGTCCCCCTACCGCGTCGAGTGGAAGTCAATGGGACCAGAAACTGTCTGGTTACTGATATTCTTCTAAATATCAGAAAATCGGCTGAATGGATTTGAAAACGGTAAAACTCAACTGTTTAACTCTGAGGGAGTTGTAAAATGAGCATATTTCCAAAAAAGTGGAGTATCCCTTTAAGTATAGTTGTATCACTTTATTCCCTCTAAATATACGGATGGAAATTAGCATTGTGCTAAATCTGGCGTATTTACGTTCAACTTTGATTGTACGTTCATGAATATGCATTGTCCCATATAAAAATAAATATTCAAATACATTAAAATTGACAGACTGATTCTAAATCTAAGTGTAGTCACAAATTATTGTATAACTCAAAACTAGGGATGTCTCGTTCAAGTTTGTTGTGCCCCTGATCCCATCAGTCATTGAATATTGATTATCTGCCGATACTGAGTCCTGTCAGATGATGTAAAATAAAGGATCCTGCTTAGTATAGCCGATACCAATCAATCAGTTTTTATAAAAATAAATGCTTGATCGGCCCAAATGCCGATCCCTACTCAAAACTGATGTTAAAATCAAAGCATGGATGGCAAACCTGTAAAGTATATATTTAAATAAGACAAATCAATGCCTGCCTCGACATAAATGTTATATCAGTTGTGTATACAAAATGAAACTGGCAGTGGCAAGTATGAATCCGACATGTGTGCGTATGACACTCATGGGGACCTTTCATTTCTCAGAGCATTTCCTGTACCCACCTCCTCCTCTTCCTGAGACTCCCCCATTGGGCCGTTGTGTTTCTCTTGGTAGAGGATTTTTTTCATTTTACGGTACTGCAGGTTGTCCAGTTCTCTGACTGCATCCTTCGTCCTCTGGATCAGATCGATGAGGACCTGTGGAGGACGATCTCTCCTCACGAAATCATGCTGGGACAGACAAAGGCGGACAGAGAGGAGATTTGTGAAATTAACAACTCTGTTTTGGGAATTTTAGGCAAGTAAAATGAGCAATAAGTGGTGATGAAATGTACAAACAGCTTCTGTGTGTAAACATCCTGATCAATCAAATCTCACCCTCAGATTTGATTACATTTATGACGAGTGTATCACATAGATAGAGGAAAATGTGTTTTTATTTGGCCCCACGTTCACCTGAAAACTACATGAACGACATTCATTTCATAAAAGCAAATAATTCAGGAGAAACATTTGGGGGTTAAGCATGATGCAATTCAACTGCCATGAAATAAACCCAGTCTCAATCCTCTCAGCGTGTCGGATTACTCCACTTGTGCTCTGAATTACGTCATTTCATGTTTGTCCTTTGCTCACTAGAGGGTGCTCATGTGTAATATGGCCCTGAGTGGACATATGGCATATGGAGAAGGGGTTTTGACATGGCTGGCTAAATGAGGACTTGATCTCACCTCCTCAATGATAATAAAAAGAGAACAGACTCAAGTTCATGAAGCTGCATGTGCGCATGTTAACTGGTTTCACAAAACTGTGCTCTGTAAACCACAAACCAAGACTCTTTGAAAGTTAATTGGTCATGTTGGAGTTCTTTCCATTACCCAACTGGAGTCATTTATTTATTTGGAAGAAAACGGTTAGAATCCAGATTTCTCGGCCATTAGACGACATGTCAACTGCTCTAGCACAAAATAAGCTTTCTCATTGACCTTTTTGGCCCTGTTTACACCTGGTATTATTAAAGATGCGTTTTGGTCAATCGGATCACAAGTAGACGAGGGAGACATTACCATTTTCAACCACTTCTGTCCTGATTCCTTCGAGGGGAGGGTCTATGGGAGGGTAAATGTATGGCCTTTTTCAGATTTTTCGATCTAATGGACAAAATAAGCTCACACAATTTACATACGAACACACAGAAGAAGACAGAAAAAAACACTCTGCTCTTTCTGCTTTGATAGGCACAAGACTACATGACAAGACAAGAGAGTGCGAGTTAGAAATCAGGAATGGGGAACTTTGTGCTTGGTATGTTTTTGTCTTCAAACCAAACTTGGGTCTCAAGCTGACAAAGTTTAAATCCTGTCTGGCAAGAGCACTTCCCATAATGTTTACGCATTGTCAGTAGGCAGAGAGTTGGTGGTCTTTTGCGGCTGTTTGAACGCTTTCGACCACATGAGCGCTTGCAATCCGGTCTAATGCGTTTTCGACTACCTCTGGAAGTGCTCGAAAGTGAACAAGCTCAAAACGTTTTAGACCCTGTGTACACCTGTATTTAACACAGTCTACTTGTGTGATACGATCGACCAAAATGCATCTTAATACCAGGTGAAAACAGGGCCTTTGAAGTGGAACCTACATTGGTTTATTGACGTTAATGAAAGTTACTCTTCATCTGACAGCATGTCATTTGCTCTAAAGCGTAAACTGTTCTTATATACTACTACCATTCAAGATTAGGGTCAATAAGATTTTTTTTTAAGTCCCCCTGTGGTGAAAATCAAGCTTTTAATGTTGTTTATATGTATATGTGGTGTTTTTAATACAGACAAACCATGTGCAAATTATGAATTTGCATTGACTTATGAGTCAACACCATTGCTGAGTATTTTCTCCTTAAAACTGCAGTGAACCAAAGACAGTCTCAAAATCGCGGTTTGAAATCACCTGTGTTTCAATCACAACGCCGTGTGACCGTCAACAACTGGATCTTTGAGCTGGTGTGAATGAGTGGAGATGGGGCTAATTTGCATATTCATATAACCGCGTATACTAAATGGGGCAAGGGTGTAGAGTTACATTCAAGCTAATTTAAGGCATGAAGAAAATTTTCTTCGGCTAAATATGTCATTTTGGTGATCAAAGATTAGTTATAAGGGATAAAATGATTGACTACAGGGGGACTTTAAGAAAGTAATACTTTAAGATTAAGAAATAAGAAAGAATTAAGAAATTAATCAGCAAGGATGCATTAAATTGATCAAAAGTGACAGTAAAGACGTTTATAATTTTAGAAAATATTTCTATTTCAAATAAATGCTCTTCATTTAAATTTTATCAGTTTTAAATGAATATTAAAAAAATATCAGTTTTCACAAAAATATTAGGCAGTTCAACTGTTTTCAACATTGATAATCAGATAATGTATGTTGAAAATTCAGCTTTTTAAAATCACTAGAACTGTATTAAAAAATATAAAAGTTATTTTAAATTGTAATCATATTTCACAATATTACTGTTTTTACTGTATATTTCATCTAATAAATGCAGCCTTGGTGAGTAGACTTCTATTAAAAACATTTTTAAAAGTTTTCATTTGACAAACATAAAATGATCTAAAGCGTACACCGATCTCGTAGGCCTAATCAAAGTGGACTGGTTTCACCTTTGCTTGGTTTCAATAACTGTTGATAAATGTTACCACTCTCAATAAACATCTATAGAGAGTGATTTGGAAAGGAATTACAAATTTAGCTGAAAATGCATTTAGTTTAAGCAGATCGCGTCTGTGTTGTGAGCTGGTAAAGCACCGGAGAGCAACCGGCTCAACCGATAAGCCCGGCAAAGACAGTTACAGCTAACAGCTCGGCTTCCCAATGATAACATGGATAAGCATTTGCCACTCTAAACGGACATCTGTGACTGACCAGCATGGGAGGAAACTAATCTAAGGGATTATCCCTTTTAACTAGAGGAAATTACATAATCTGAAGTCTTCCATCTCTAACTGTCAGATATCGAGTGACATCCCCTGCTCATTCTCGATCGACAAGACCTCTGTAGGTCAAGAATTTAGTTGGATTTAGACCCCATGTGAGATTAAGACAGCAGTTGGGAAGCGGCAAATGGTGCGAATAGAATAAATTGATGCTAGTCTCAGATTAATTACTTCTTTTTGGTTTTAAGGAGCTTGAAAGGCCAGACTTGAGGTATTAGTGAGGAATGGGACACCAAAACTGGGTCGAAATTCATTTTTTCCCAGTCCCAACCAAGGCCACAGAAGAGACCCCGGTATCCCATGCCACCTTGGGCCGCCCACCCCTGTGAGGTTGTGCCTGAAGTGCATGCCACTAAGCTCTCAGTGCTAAATAGGATTACCTGTGTCCACCAACAAGATCAACCGTAACATGTAACGTACACCCACATAAACAGACCCATACAATGCGCAAACAAACAAACGAATCACTTCGGCAACACAATCCCTTAATGATCCAGTATCCAGAGCTACCCCACAGCCAATAATTACCCATATCCCCACTGTAGTGCTATATTCTACCACACATTTATTTTGGTGATGATATAAATCCATAAGCCTCCCACCACAGCATGATATCACAAACATTAGTCACCACGCAGCAATATGTCCACCTACAGCTCCAGTGATTCGGTTGAGAGAAAGTCATGGTTATATTAGTTGAGTAAGACACACACAATCAAAAAATCCTCTTGCTTTTATTAACCCTCCAAGGATGTAGCTGGCACAGGAAGTGAGCAAATGAAAAAACAGCAGAATGACATGTTCTGTGGGTTGAGCTGTGCATATGAAAACGTGGATGTGTGTGAGTCAGCAGGGACGGATGAGTAAGGAACCCACTGTCATGAGAACAGGAAGTACTGACAGATATGGCGAAGAGGAAGTGCACTCCCCAACTGCAAGAGCCTCTTTATCTCTTTGAAAATGAAGATATTGACGTTTTTACGAATGACACATGATGGGGGTTATGAATGTGAGGGTGTACGTTACTAGGGCGGGACCTCTGTAAAGGGACATCAGAGTTTCCTTCAAATGTGCCACAACTTTAGATGATAGAAATGCTGAGAATGTAACATGTAGGCATACACTACTGTTCATACGTTTTGGAGTCTGTAGGTTTTTGAAAGAAGTCTCTTATGCTCACTGAGGCTGCAAATATCTGATAAAAAATACACTAAAAACATTAAACTGCTTTGTATTTTAATTTATATTAAATACAATTAATTCCTGGGATGGCAAAGCTGAATTTTCAGCATCATTTCTTCAGTCTTCAGTCTCAAATTATCCTTCATAAATCATCATAATGTACTGATTTGGTCCTCGAGATCAACTTAATATCATCAATGTATGACAGTTTGCTGCTTAATATTTGTATGGAAACCATGATTTTATTTTTTCTTCAGGATTTTTTGATGAAAGAACAGCACTTATATGAAATAGAACTTCTTGTAATGTAAATGTAATGTAAAACTTTTGATCATTTTAAAGTCTCACTAACCCCAAACTTTTGAATGGTAATGTACTTGCGCTATGTTATGAATTGTGCAATTTATGTAAAAACTAAAACTCTGGTATAACATTTTATATCTCAGACGGTCTCTTCCTGTCTAATTCAACAGTTCTTTGCCATACTCAGCTGTAATGTAGACCCGACCATATGCCGTTTGTTAAAGTTCTCAGTCCATGAGATTAAGCTACATAAGAAGTTTACATTTCTGAGCCTAAAATGTAACAATCTGTGTGTTAGTATCACATGAGTATTTCGCCTTCCCCCAGCAAGTGTATTTATTTACAGAGAGTGTTTGAAAATGTGACTAAAAGTGGGAGTGAATTAACAGTAGTGTGTGGGCACCCAGAAGTCGAGGTTGAACTTAGATGAGCAATGCTTATGAGTGACTTTATAAGTGACGTGATAACTTCCCCTGCATGTGTGGACATGGTGTGTATGCGATTACTCACCCGCAGGAGCTCTGCTGAGGAGGGTCTGTCCTGAGGAATCTTTAGTAGGCAGTAGTCAACGAAACTCCGGAATGCATCCGACCTTCACAAAATACATGCAACAGTTCCAGTATTATACACTTTTGTAGGGTACTGAATGTGCAAAAAAATTAAAGAGATGTTTGAAGCAATATTTACAGTCATCATGAAACCTTCTGAATCTATTTGACTTCAGTTTCAATAATTGTGTATATAAATGTTACCATTCTTATATTCTACCATTTAAAATTCATACTTTTATTCAAGGGTGCATTAAATTGATCAAAGTAAAAGTAAAATATTTATATTTCCAATAAATGCTGTTCCTTTGAACTTTCTATTCATCAAAGGGGAAAAAAAATATTACAGGTTCCCCAAAAATATTAATCTTTTTTTAATGACCCAAACTTTTAAATGTCAGTGTTCATATGTATATAGTCGTTTATATATACTGTACATCAGTAGGGTATACTGTATATAACATATATATATATATATATATATATAGAGAGAGATTTTTTAATTTTTGTAGGAATTTATGGGGATCATATAAATGGTCAATTGATTAGAAAAACAAGAATGCCTAGTGACAAAAAAGTAATTTCAGGGATCAGTTATTGCATTTTGGTGAAAAAATATGTAGACAAAGCTTTTACATTTTGAATAACGTGAACAGATAAAACATTCACAATAAGACCAGGAATATGTATTCAGAAAGTAAACCGAGTTGATTCTGGCTTCATATTGACTTTATAACATAAATAATATTTCTCTGTTTCCCTTACTGAAAGGATTCCTTCAAGTTTTGTGAAGTGTATTGCAAAAGTATTGCAAAGTCATGTGTAATGTGAACACATCTCCTCCACATAAGAAAACACTATGCAAAATAAATAGGTCACCAAATTAACTTTGTGACACCCTCAATATTTTGGCCTTCCAATTTCCAGATCCATCAACTAAAGGCCTGAAAGACGAGCAGGCTTTTGGCTTTGCTGCAGGTCAGAAAGATGAAGGGACTGAAAGTTTGCTTGTGCAATAATGCATAAGATCAGGAATTGTGAAGAACTGGCAGATGGGGTCAGGGTTATTGCATAACACATTTAAAGTGTGAGAGGAGTGCGTAGTTAAGAGAGTATATACTATACTGTATGTTTGACGAGTAGGAGTGTATACACATACTGTATATATCTACACGAGTGAGTCAACTTCAGTTTGGCGATTGTGTAGAAGGACACTCACCACTCATTGGACTGTAAGGAGGGAGAGTCGTTTTGGGCGATGTGGTATAAGGCACTCATAGCGTTCATGTTGAAGAGGGGAGGCTTGCGTTCAGCTAGAAAACAGCAGGGGTGTAAGAAAAAAGATCATTGGATACATTTTGAATGAATATGCACATATGCTAATCAGAAGCAGATGGTATGTCAATATTTAGGCTGAATCGCAATTAGTCTTGAATCGTATGCAGTATTAGTAATAGTGTGTCCAAAACCATAGCATGTTAAAAACAGTAAAAAATATGCTACAGAAAACATCTGGATGATAAGCTACATTATTTGTTAATACGATTATCCTAATACTATTACACTTCAATGTATGTTCTTAGCGGGGGTGTACATGATGATTCTCTTATGTGAAAATAAGACATAATTTTATGATTTTGTAAAGTGTCCCAATATTGGGATACTAGTACTAATATTGGGCTTCAACATGCATACTTTGCAAATGCAGCACGTTCTAAATTAATTGAAATGAGAGTAAAATGAGATCATACAGATTACGTTATGAAATCACAAAGGAAAAAAAAAAGTCCTTAAAATATTAAAATAAATCAAATGATGGGAGAATTACACATCTGTCTATTATAAAAGAAAAATTTTCGGCTACCATGTTTAATTTATGATATTATAAATACAAAATATAATAACATAAGGAAAACCGTCATATTGAATTATGAATAAAGGTCAAAGGGCATCAGCTATAGTTTTGATGTAATAACACACAGTGAATGGTTAACAGCTTCTAAACATTGGTTTACTATAAAGCACCAGAACATTAGAAAACGGAACATGGATGAAATATAAAGTTTAAAAACATAGCGACTTACCCAGCTCTATGCAAGTGATCCCCAAAGACCAGACGTCCACCTTCCCCTCATACTGACCCTCATCCATGGCTAAAATCACTTCTGGGGCCATCCTGTGGTAGAAAAACACACAATTGTTTAATTACCCCTGGTTTATCAGGATGTGTCATCATCTTAAATGTCAATATGTGTGGTACAAACCAATATGGGGTTCCCACAAAGGAGTTGGCAGGAGATGCAATGGAAGCGGAGCCAAAATCAGCCAGCTTGACCTGACCCGGCTCTGTCAGCAGGATATTACCAGCCTTCACATCTCTAAGCAAAATCACAGAGAGAGAGCATTGCAGACAGACAGTACAGGCCTACTGTAGTATCATGTTACCACATTATGCAATGGCAAGTGTCACAAAAAAACACAACACAAAACACACCTTGCAGAGAGAAAACGAAAGTAAAAATAGCACTGTATTACTGGAAGCTAATAAAACATAAGAACTCAGTTCAATAAAGAATGACGGAAAATGGTATGCTGACATGCGGATGTGTAATTATAACAGTTTAGTACCCTGAAACCGAAGAGTACACACTCTAAACTAGAAAAAAATTAAGCTTTGATATAATCAGTTTTCAATTATAACAATCTAGTCTACAAACTCTGAAAAATAACAGTAAAAGAAAATACATACAAAAGAAAGCAAAAGTAAAAATAGCAAAACAGATAAGAACTTGCATGCTGTAAAGCAGTTAAATAAAGTGACAATAAATGGTATTGACATATGCGGATGTGTCATGGATTAGTACTTTACATAATTATAATGATTTTGTACTTTGAAACCTGAAACTGAAGAGCACACACTCTTAATTAGAAAAAAATAGATAAATTGATGTAATCCATTTTCAATAATATCATTCTAGTCAGACCAATGCTGAAAATTAAAAAAACAATGCAAAACAAAGAGCAAATATGCTCACTGCAAACAAAGTTAGAGGGGCAAAAAAAAAGCAGTGCTTTACGGTAAGCATATAAACGCATCAAAAAAATAAGTTGTAAAGATTTATCTGCATTTCACGCATATTGAGGATGCTGATATTGTGCAAACGGGCATCAGTCAGGTGGCGACTCACCTGTGTATCATGTTATGGGAATGTAGGTAAGCCAGTCCTAGCAAGGCACCGTGGGTAATGGCAGCAATTTCAACCTCTTGGAGGGGTTTCTTGTGAACTGGACACAAATAAAAGAAAGATGCTTGATGACATCTCAACATGTGCATAACAACATTTGTTGTTACTATACACGTGGTGCTCAAAAAAAGAAAAAAAAAATGTGTCAAAACAACAGAGCGAACTGACATGACATTTAGAGACATTCTCTTATAGACAAGGACTGAGAACTTGATTGGAAAACCGCCTCGAATTAATCAGACGCAGCCACTGATCTATATAATGACCAGTGGACGCAGCCTAAATTACTCCTAAAATGACAATGGCAAGTTAAACTGGAAATTCGAAATTCTTTTACACACACATATGGAGCGATAATTGAAACCAACAGTCTATCATTACAGCTGTGCAATGCATGTTGCCATGACAACATCTGAAGGAAACAAAAACATGAATGCAATGGCAGTTTGGTAGTGACACTGGAAATAAAACACAATGGGCTTTATAACGTGTCTGGGATGTGGTTAATAAAGGCCTTCAACACTGACTAAAAAACACATGACAGCTCTAACAATTACTGTTCCTCTGTGTGAATGCATACTGGGGGTGTGCACTGTACTTGCATACATGAAAGAAAGTGTGTGAACTCACCCTCTAACAAGTCTGAAGCGGAGCCGAGACAATACTCCATCACAAGCTGAATTAAAAAACGCAGACAAGATTATTGGGAAAAGCAGGCATGGTTAATTGCCAAGTAATTCTGGGAATAAACTTAAAAGTAAACTAAGCTAAAAATAGTTCTTATAAATAGCAACGCGTTTGTGAACCAAGAAAACAGTTTTATCACTCTTAATGGCAGTACAAACCCATGCTGTGTTGTCCTTCAAGTAGCAGCCCTTGTATTCAATGGTGTTTGGGTGTCGTAGCTGTTCCAAAAACTTCACCTCTTTAATGATGTCCTGCCACTTCTGAACAGGGGAACCCAAAGAAACACACACATACAATTTGAATATCAGTACTTTTGGCTTCGACTGATATTCGATACCGATAACTAAAGAGCATCCATCCATCCATATAACCATCCACCCGTCTGTCCGTCCGTCTGTCTGTCTGCCTTTATAACCATCCATCCTTCCTTTTAACCATCCATCCGTCAATCATTCTGTCTATCCTTATAACCATCTACCCGTCCACCCATCCATCCATCCATCCATCCAGTCAATCATTCTGTCTATCCTTATAACCATCTACCCGTCCACCCAGATGACACCCAGTTGTCATGGTCTCTATCTATCATCTATCGATCTATCGATCTATCCATCCATCCATCCATCCATCCATCGTCTATCCTTATAACCATCCATCCATCCGTCCATCATTCTGTCTATTCTTATAACCATCCATCCATCCGTCAATCATTCTGTCTATCCTTATAACCATCTACCCTTCCACCCAGATGACACCCAGTTGTCATGGTCTCTATCTATCATCTATCGATCTATCGATCTATCCATCCATCCATCCATCCATCCATCGTCTATCCTTATAACCATCCATCCATCCGTCCATCATTCTGTCTATTCTTATAACCATCCATCCATCCGTCAATCATTCTGTCTATCCTTATAACCATCTACCCGTCCACCCAGATGACACCCAGTTGTCATGGTCTCTATCTATCATCTATCGATCTATCGATCCATCCATCCATCCATCCATCCATCCATCCATCCATCCATCCATCCATCCATCCATCCATCCATCCATCCATCGTCTATCCTTATAACCATCCATCCATCATTCTGTCTATTCTTATAACCATCCATCCATCCGTCTATCCTTATAACCATCCATCCATCCGTCCGTCTATCATTCTGTCTATTCTTATAACCATCCATCCATCCATCCATCCGTCCATCATTTTGTCTATTCTTATAACCATCCATCCATCCATCCTTATAACCATCCATCCATCCATCATTCCGTCTGTCATTCTGTCTATTCTTATAACCATATAACAATCTTATAACATCCATCCACCCAGCAGAAACTTGCATTGAAACAATATTACCAAACACACTGTCACAACAGCAACCAAAAACTACTGAATAAATAAATGTTTTGATTTTATCATCTGCAAGGTCAAGGACATTATGAGAAGGTTTGCTTAACATTGAAGAACTGCTTTATATGGAGAGTAAAACACTAACACGTTCAAATATAGAGTCAAACCATCAGAGCTGATGACAGTAGAGTTTGTCTCTCACCTCAGTGGTCTGCTTGCCATTGTAGGACATCTTCTTAATGGCCACCACCTCGTGGGAATAGGAGTTTCGGGCCTGTGGGAAACCAAAACCATTTTTATTGTATACTATTTTTGGCTTTCACTGTTTAGTACTGCTTAAAACAGTAATATTGTGGAATATTATTACAATTGAACTAAATAAAATATTAAATAAATAAAAACTTTTCTATTTTCATAATGTAATATATTCCTGTAATGGAAAAGCTACATTTTCAGCATCATTACTCCAGTCTTCAGTGTCCCATGATCCTTCAGAAATCATTCTAATATGCTGATTCTATGCTCAAGAAACATTTCTTATTTCTATCAAACACAGTTGTGGTGCTGCTGCTTATTTTTGTGGAAACTGAAAAAACAACACCTTTTTTCACCACAAATATGTCACTTTTGATCAATTTAATGTGCTTGTTGAATTAAAGTATTAATTAAAATAAATAAATAACATAATTCTCACTGACCCTAAACTTTTGAACGTGTGTGTTAAGTCAGGAATGCCATTGTTAGTCAATTGTAATCGCCAACAGAAGTCTGTATGGCAGACATGAGTAATCTTAGTCTTTTCTGCAACATGGGGCCAGCTGGTCCTCGCATTTAAACGGACTGAACATCTGTCTTAAGAGCAGCGTCTCCTAGTTATTCTTTCCCCTCGAGACCAGCCCTACATCTGGATGGGCAGTCCGCATGTGAGTGAGTGAGTGTGTGCACGCGAGTCAGTGTATTTGAGAAAAAGAGAGAGAATGAGAGAGAAGGGGGGGATTTGCACGACGGATTCCAGTCTTGCCACAGATTTGGAATCAAAGGCTTTATGCTATAAGTTCCCAGATTAAGAAATGCACAAGAACTTGTCATGAGGCTGCAGTTCTTGTATTTGACAAAACTGCTGCACTGTGGTGCGGTTTCGAAAATGAATTGACGGGCTCCAAGTTTAACTACAGTTAAGAACTGACTGAAGGACAAAAAATAATAAGACAAAAAAAAAGGCTCATCGAGCTTAGGTATTAAAAGCTATTCTGGTCTCTTACGTCTCAACTATGTGCCTTTCGTCTTCTACAGAACTTAGAAAAAAAGAGAAGAAATATTACTATAATGTAGAGAAAATAATTCAGTATTTTAAAATAGTTAAAGGGGACCTATTATGAAAAATTCACTTTTGTAAGGTGTTTGGACATAAATGTGTGTTGGCAGTGTGTGTACACAACCACCCTAGAGTGATAAAAATCCACTCACTCCTTTTTTTTTAAATCCCCATAAATCATAAGCAGTGTCTCCCAATGACCTGTTTTCAGAATGCGGCTTTAGTGACGTCACTAAAGCCACAGGCCCCGCCCACGAGTGTTGACAGACATTGCCGTTTTAACTTAGACCCGCCCTGATCGAGTTCACAGAAAGTTGTACACATCCGCAATTGCTGCACTAATGAGAATGTCTCCCAAGCGTTGAAGGTGTTGTGGCTGGAGGTATTCATTAAAGGTTCTCTAAGCGATGTCGGATGACGTCACTTCTTGTTGACGTTTAAAGTATTGTCAAACAAAACGGAGGCTAGCTAGACCCTCCCTCCTCCTCATCCGCGCACTAACCCCCCAAACCCCGCCCCCAAGTCTTTCTTGTCGGTGATTGGCTGGAAGTGTTTGTCATGTTTCGTGGAGCGGGTTAGCCCAGTTTGTTTTTGTTGCTGTTTGTGGAGCTTGGGCTGTCTACAGAGATCGCGTTTCTTTACAGTGTGTTCAGGGGACAGGCAGCTAGCGGATAGTGAGGAGATGTTTGCTGTATGTGACAAAAAATGTTTTGGCCTAAAAAAGGCTTGACATCGCTTTGGACACCTTTAACATAGCTCTCTCTATTTACTCCTGAAATCTGAGCCACCCGCTGAAGACGAGGTGGGTTCATTTTGTCTTTGAAAAATGCTCCCTCAACTCAACCGAAATTTGTTTATGTACCTACGCACTTCTTATACTGTGTTTACTCAGCTCTTACAGTGATTTTCTGGAGTAAAACTGACGCTTATTCTTTTGTGTGACATACAATAAACCTTATTAAACTCATCAGTATATTTTGTGTCATCATTCAGACATGGTCCTACAGCAGGCTTGTATTAATAGTGGCTACAATCATTGACGCATATATTCTCTGACTCTGTGCATTATTGTCCGAGTCGAAATGAACACCGTTACTGTGAGTTTCTGTTTTGATATCATCTTCTTTCCGTGAGTTGAGATTGTTCACTGAGCGCGAGCTGGTTAGGCTCCGCCCCCTGTGCTGTGAACCAGCAGCTCATTAGCATTTAAAGGAGACACACTAAAACGGTGCGTTTTTCTCAGCCCCAAAAAGTGACGATTTAAACATGCTGTAAAAAATTATCTGTGGGGTATTTTGAGCTAAAACTTCACATACACACTCTGGGGACATCAGAGACTTATTTTACATCTTGTGAAAAGGGGCATAATAGGTCCCCTTTAATAAAAATGAGTTTGAAAAGTACACTGTAGATAAAGGGGAGAGTAATGGATTGAGATGCAAATGATACACTGACATCATCAATGACATCATCATCACATTTTCCCTAATTCTAGTAACAGAGGCAGCTGAAAAAAAGAAATAAAAAATTAGACATTTCCTCAACATTTCTATACTCACAAAGTACACTGCTCCGAAACTCCCATGGCCGATCTCGTGTAGATCGCAGAAGACTTCTTCCGGGTCATCTTTGAAAAAGAGGCTGGCCACATCCGGGTCTTTCACTCCTGCCTTCCGCGTGGACGACGGCATCATGAGTTAGACAGAACCTCTGATGGCGACGTGCTTCTGCTCGCCTTCATTCAGCAGGCCCGGCATTTACCTGCTTTGCCTGCGGACAGAATGGAGAGGATTAAACACTGACTGCTTGTCCATGTCAAGTGAGGGTCATTAGAAGAAAAAGTGACTTAATGATTAGTTAAACCAAAAGTGAAAGTTCTGTCATCATTTACGGTACTTGATTGAGAACTTTTGAATAGATGTTTGAATAAAGACTTGTGCACCATATTCCAAGCATTCTGAAGTTAAACTATTTTTTTTAATGATCATAGGCCAAAATGTTTTTACTTTTTAATATAGAATATTAGCATTCAAGTGTTGCGTACTACAGTAGTTTTGAATGTTTTATAGTGTGTGTGTGTGTGTGTGTTTTTTTTTAATAATTATTATCAGGGGCGTCACTAGGCCCTTTTTAGGGGGGCTTCAGCCAAGCCCCCCTAAAAATGTGAGATTAATGTAGGCTACACAAATTCGTGTTCGCTTCAGTCTTGTTATAATCAGATTCAGCACGTTCTCAATCCACAGCTGCGCCGTGCAGAGAGCACGTCAGAAACAGAGGACAGGGTGTGTGTGTTCATTTGTGTGTTCATCTGAGCCTCATTGGTCTGTCACTGCTCGTCAATGTCAGAGACGACCAATCAAATCAAAGTAGGCGGGCTTTATGTTCACAGACGCTGCTGAGCGCGAATTTTAACAGTGCGAGTGCGACACGACCATTTTTTACAGTCTATGGACTCGACGGTCGGTCAAGTGCGAGATAAGATGTAAGTAGCTAAACTTAACATTTCATATTTTACTTTTTTTAGGTCATAAATGTTAAACGAATGACAAAAAATAATCAGGCAAACTAATATAGTTTTGTCTAATTTCGCCATTTTGAACTGAAAATAGGCCTATACACTCATGTAACTCATGTAATGTAATAATTAGTTTACAAGAAACATTAACAAAGCCGTTTTCATCATGTTAGGCACAAGATTAATAATGAATGTGTACATATTGAGAATATAATACAAATTGTAGCCTTTAGTAAATTAAAAAAGCTCAGCTTTAGGAGGGGAAGAGAAAGGGAGGAAGAGACTGAGAAAAAAAGGAAGAGTGATGGAGATGAGAAGAGAGGAGGTATTGACAAATAATCTGCCCACTGACATGGTTTTAAAGCTATTTCTTATCCTTTTTTTTTGGTCTTCAAACGTCTTGAAATGCACATATCAGAAATAAAAAATTTGAACCCCCTACCAATCTCAAATTTAGGACCTCTGTGATTACAAAGCCCTGTCTACGGCCCTGTATTAGGCATAAGATCAATAATAAATGTGTAGCCTACATATTGTGAATGCATTTAATAAACTTAATTACCTTTAGTAGCTTTCAGTAAATAAACGCGTCTGAGAAAATGATTCATAGGCAAAATCAACCTATCAGTTGACCCTATGTTTACTTTCTTCACTGACAGACAAAAATGAAAAGCCTATATCAGTCAAAGCTCAGCTTTAGGAGGGGAAGAGACAGGGCAAGAGAAAAACAAAGAGAAAAAAAGTGATGCTGCTGATGAGGAGAGAAAAATTGTCAGCTGCCCACTATCCAAGTTTTTTGGCCTTCAGAACATCTTAAAATGCACATATGTAGATCAGAGAAATCAAAATTTTCTCGGGGAGACCCCGAACCCCCCTATTTGCCCTGCCTCACATTTGGGACCACAGTTATTATAAAACCGTGCCTTTGCATCGTAATGAAAATGGTTAATAGTGATCTTTAGATCCTAAACTAAAGTGTTAACTTTTTTTATAATTTGTTTAAAAATCATATTGGGGGCTTAGCCCCCCTAAAATGAAAATCCTAGTGACGCCCCTGATTATTATTCATTTTAGAGCTTGACTGCCCCAGTCCTCATCAACTTGCACCATATTGAGTGACCAGGATATTCATTAGAAACTTTCCTTTTGTGTTACACAGAAGAAAATGTATGGTTTAAATTACATCAAGGTGAGTTAATGATGACAAAACACATATTGTGGTGGTTCGAACACTTTTGGTGTGTGAACCCGCAATCTTTAAATGATCTGTCCAGATCTTTAACTAATATACACCAGCCAATCACACACACAAATATTGAGGTAAACCTAGTACAAATAGCTTGCTATAATTTAAAACATTTAAATAATAATACATAAATATTAACTAAATAATGTAAATAAAAACTAAATAATAATAATGCCCATAGATCACACTCACAAACCTACAGATACGAGTGAGTGTAGAACAATTCTATACTTTTATGCTAAATACCGAAATATGCCCTTCCCATCACAAAGCCTATATAGCTTGTTGTTCCCCGCATGTTTGAGCGTGCACACGTGTTTGCGATGGTAAACTGGTGTGACACAAATGTGTTTTTGTATTGAGGGCAGCTTGGTTAGGCATCATGGGAAGACAGCTCAACGTCTGGCAGCATTGCTCATCATGCTAGCATGTACACACACACACACTGGCCACCTGCATGTAACACTGCCTACTGAGTCATCAGACATCTGACACACAAGCGGCCATTGACCCAGGAACAAAAGGTGCTGAAAGTACTGTGTATCCGATATAGAGACTGAACACATGGGCTAATATCCATCTGTACATTCATTATGAATATGATCAACATTACTGCCCAACTCATGTACTATCAATAAAACACATTCCCCATCAACAAGAACAACTCTGGAGCCAACTTCGGTCGGTCGGTCAGACAGTCGGACGGATGGGTATATGGATGGGAACAGAAAGGTTTGGTGAAATCATGTGATAAGGAAAGATGTTTGAGAGGCGTTTTGCTCAAGTGAAGTGTGCAATTCTGAGGTTCAAACTTGCTGTTTTTTTACTAGCTCTGATCTTAAACCACTCAGCTATACCAGTGCCATGACCAAAAGTGATGAAGGTCATTGCAGGCAGCACTGGACCCAGTGTCATCCTAAACCACAAGAGCAGAAAAGCCTCAAACACAATTACATTTCATGACTGAGGTACTTTCAATCCTCTGACCAAATGAGTGAAATCTTACTACTTCATGCCTTGGGCCATCTAATTATTGAATTAATACGGCAGAAATCAATTAGATTGCGGGTAGCAAAGCTGAAAGGCAGAAGAAGCCTCAACTGGACGTACACGTAAAGCAGATTCTGATTGTGACGGTTAAAGCTTTTAATTGGCATGAAGGTGAATCAGAGTTCACAGTCATCCAATAAAAATATACAGATTTCTGCACAATGCAGTCACAAAACCCATTCGTTCCAGAGCATTTATTGGCTTATGGAGAAAAAGACTTAAACTATAAAGAACATGAACTTTCACACTTCGTTGAGTGGAAGATGGAAGATGCATCCCGTATTGCACAATGTCTGCTCTAGTTTGCCTGTCACTGGTGAGTTCATAATTTTACCTCCCTTAATATCGGGTCAAAAAGAACATGGTATATGTTTATTTATTAATCTTCTTTAAAAGTACTAGAGAGGAACCAACGTTTTGCCTCAAAGTCGTTTCTGGCTGTTTGTTTTAAAACAGATTCTTAAGGCGCTACTGTACAGGGGTTCTTAAAGGCCCTGATATACTTCAAGCTAAATCAAAGGCCTCATGTTTAATACAGTAAAGCTGCTTGATTTTAAGCAATCTATTGTATAAAATGCTACATAAATAAAAGTGATGTGACTTTACTAGAGTGCCGAATTGCAGAGCTGGTGCAAACATATCAATGTTGCTATGACCTCAGGCTTCAATAGCAACAGGAGTTGACGCGAGTCAGCCGACGTTACATGCTGTGCAACACACATGCCATTCCTACAGTCTTTCCTTAGAGCAAGTACGACTACGAGTTACTACAGTAAATGCGGCTTCATTGAACCCTTGCATAATGGACGTGTGTAAACACTTAAAGTTATGGTTCAAACATTCAAATTCTGATATTATTTACACATCCACATGTCGGTATGATGTTTAGAATAAAAATTAAAACACAGTAACTAGGTTTCCATCTGCATATTCTTCTGAATTTTTGGGGATAATTGCATCACAAAAATCGATGGAAATAGCGAGATGCTATTTAAATTTCCAAAATTAAATTGGGTGGAAACATTTTGAAACTGTTTCAAAATGTACATCCAGCATATGTATGTGTTAAAGACGGCGTGAAATAAAAAAAAAAAAATCACCAATCTCAACATTCACAAAATTCACATCTATTTAGTAAATGCATCTTATAGATCTTATTGCAAAAGATTCATCATTTATATTACAATTATGTAATGTCATAACTCTCGATCTTCCGGTGGAAACAACTTCTATTTGGTGACTCAACTGCAAACACGCATACTCGCATACATTTTTGTGTGCAATTCCCACTTCTTAAAATCCAATCAACAACTAGGTAATGGATAGAATCAATTCCTCAAGCAAGCCTATATTTTTTTGTAAAAACTGTTACACTCACAATACAGAAGAAAAGATCTGTCACTAGGGGTGTAACAATACCCACATGTCACGATTCGATACATATCATGATATTGAGCTCACAATGCGATATTATTGCGATACTCCAAGTGTAGCGGTCACCAGCTGGAGTGCCCTTGAGAGCCACCAGAGTGCACTCCACATCAGACTATTGTCATTCCCTCACAAACTACATCTCCTGTAATTCTCTGCCTAGACTCATCACATCCACCTGTATGTCATTACCTTACCCCATATAAGGATGCGTTTACACTTGGCATTAACATGCGACCTGTATCTGGATGTTGTCCACATACACATTGAAAAGACAAGTGTAAACGCACATCTGATCGGAATGTTATCCGATCAGCGTGTCCCGGTTCGGAGGTAGTCGAGGACGCATTGTGATCGGATCTCAGTGTAATGTAAACGCAATCCTGCCAACGTGTCTGCATTCACAGGTGAACGTAATTTAAATCCCCGCCCAGTCTCCCCGCGTGGCTGTCAGAAAGTAATGGCCAGACGCAGTTTAGACACAAAATTAAACTTATCTGAACAATAAACGTTAATCTTTAAAACAGTTTATTTATGTGTCATTTTTCATTTTAATTGTGCAACATTATCTGAACGAGGTCGATCGACTGTACACTCACAGTCAGTCATGAGATCTTAATGAAGAGCTGAATGCTGCAATGCCAGAGGAATAATCAGAATCGGAATTTTTTAATGTTTTAAATGTTGAATGTTTTTATTGTTTCAGCATGTTTATCAATCTCCCATTTCTGTCAATATAGTCATTGCACGCAACCTTAAACCCAGATGATCGATGATGTGACTTGTTTAACATGATCAACCCAGTTATTTTTGTAAGATCAACTCTGGAAGTATTCCTTCTTTCAAAAAATATAATTTGATCTAATTAATGGAGATTGCATATGAAAGTAAAGTGAGTGAGTGAAAGCATTTGGGATGTTGTTTAATTTGTATCATCTTTACTATTAATCTGGTGTCGTGCCACAGACCCGATTTAAATATTATGCAGGAAACAGAAATCCGATCGGTTATCCAGATACAGAGGCTGCTTAATGTGAACAAATATAAACGATCTGCTTGATCGGATCACGGTGATCGCATGTTAATGCCAAGTGTAAACGCAGCCATAGCCTGGTTTTCTCATTCATTATCTGCAAAGTCTTGTTTAGTGTGTAGTCTGCATTTCTGAGCAATTCCATTGTTTTCTATGTTCCTGGTTCTTGATATCTGCCTGTGTCCTGGTTTTCCCGTTCCTGTCTCACCCTCTGGATTGGTTTGTTTGATTGGACAGATTTACTGTGCTTTGACCTCTTGCCTGTTTTCGACTACTATTGTGGATTATGCTTTCAATAAAACTGCATTTGGATCCTCAACCTTCTTGTCTCATAGCAGTTTGTGACACCAAGACATAATGGTAAAAGGTTAACAAAAAATATACTGATGATTAAAATGTAAATTGTATATGACATTGGGTGTGTAAATGAATAGGCTTGGACTTGGTGCTGGTAACCCAATGAACAGGACAAGGGTGAGACCAGAAAAAAAATATTCATGATTCTGAAGCTAAAAATAGAATTATTTTAGACGAATATGCTTGCACTCTTTCACTGACTAGATATATTTAAAATAAATGTATAGGCCACTTTTTACTGGTAACATAAGACATTTGTCATTATCAGGACCCACAAATATTCCCAAATTGCATTATTATACATTATATTCAACATTTTATATAACAGTTTAATGTAGGTCTGACACTAAAACTGATTTTTTTTTGAAAACTTGATTTTTTTCCTCACACAGTAATTTTTATTTTGGGTGAACTATACAATACATATTGTAACTATCCATAATATATTGTTGCATTTTTGTATTGCGATACATTGTGACACGATATATTGTTACACCCCTATCTGTCACTATTTCAGATTCATCGCATTTTAGACTAGTGTGATAGAATTGCTTAAACACATTGCCTGTGTAAACTTATATTCTCCTATATTCTCCATCTCCCACCTTTGCCATATAATGCTGGCAAACCCTGCAACTTTTTGTTCATACACACCAGAATGCCAGAAAGTGACATGACGCAACTATGCGTAAAGTAGTACACATCCATTCACTATAAAGTCATCCACCTAAAACAGTAGTCCTGCCTCTGAAGGGAAGATTTAGACAGCTCAAATAACAAATTTGTACAGAATAATTAATATGTGCTTTAACAAAAATACAAAAATGTGCTTTTAAACCCTACAGAATCCCATGCCCCATTATTGTAAACAAGATATTTAATTTTACAAACTGATGGATGGTTTGAATACATTTTTATTTCAGAATGTTTTCGATATTGTTGATAAAGCTTCACTTGCATTGAACCCAAAACATTCCTCTAATGAAGATCTATAATTTCGCCAGGCCAAACGGGATTGGTTAACCTGTTCAACCAGCAACAGACAGAACGATGTCTTCTAGTTGCATCATGTCTGTCTGCCTATCTATCTGTCTGTCTCTCTCCTTTTTCTGTTTCTGTCACTTTCAAACTCACGCATCGAGTTGCCGCCCTCTATCTTCGCTTCAAACGGTGCCTCTGAATACGACAGCATTTTCCTTTACGCTCATAGGCCGAGATCCAAAGATCTGCATCCAATAAGATTCCAGCAAAGGGAGTCGGAGTCCCGCTTCAGGAAGAGACCGGAGGGGGGGCAGAGGAGGTGAGATGATGCAATGTAGAACCAACAGGTTGTAAGAGGCCAACGGTGAGAGTCCGTCTAATAACAACACATCGATTTGGAAAGCCGGTAGCTGTATAACTGTAAATCTATGGCTGCATTGTGCTGAAGTTGAGAGATTAGCGAGCAGGTTGAGCCAGATTAGTGGAGGGGTGAGATGGGGAGAGAGAGAGACTTCATGGGTATGTATGAGAGACTTCATTAGACTGACTTTTCCTCTATATAACACTCCTTCCTTGTCCCACCAGGTCCCAGTGGAAAGCTATCGGCATTACTAATTTATCTGTGAATGCGCGCACATGCGTGTGTGAGGTGCATCAAACCTTTGAATAAAACATATGTTTGACACGTGGGTGAGAGAAACACTCTAGACCTAAGTGTCCGCATACGGTCCGTGCTCTTAAACCACAGGCCTCCCACATATGGAGGAACCTCCACAAACACGTGAAATCACACCAACACACATGCCAGGACATCCAGGCACTAGGGGTGGGCACACTGGGCAGTAAGATCACAATTTTAAATCACAGACTTAAATATGAGCAGTGTTGGGGAAAGTTACTTTTCATAAAGAAATGCCTTACAATATTGCGTTACCCCCTAAAAAAAGTTATTTTTTAGCCCCTAAAAAATGTTATTACCCCCTAAAAAAAGTTATTTTTTCTCACCTGGGCTGGGCTTGCTTGTTTAATAACAGTTCTATTTTTGACAAATGTAAAGTCCCTTTCACACCAAAAGTGAAATGATCCAGCGCACTTCCAATTTCTCTCTACAAGAGTATGGAAGATTGTTTCCGCCGCTGAATAAAAAAAATAAAAAAATAATTGCGACTTTTTATCTCACAATTGCGAGATATGAAGTCAGAATTGTGAGAAATAAAGTCGCAATTATGAGAAATAAAGTCGCAATTGCGAGGAAAAAAAGACAGAATTGAGACTTTTTATCTCACAATTCTGACTTTTTTTCCTCACAATTGTGAGTTTACATTTGCAATTCTGACTTTATAACACATAATTGCGAGTTTATATCTCGAGATTCTGACATCTTTTCTAAGAAATGTGAGATATAAATCAGGCCAATTCTAAGGATAAAAAAGACTGACTTTTTCCCCCATTATAATAGTTTATATCTCACAATTCTGACTTTACAACACGCAATTGCGACTTAATATTAATCAATTCTGACTTTATAACACGCAATTGCGACTTTATTTCACGCAATTGCGACTTTATATCACGCAATTCTGACTTTATAACCTGCAATTGCGACTTTATATCAATCAATTCTGACTTTATATCTCGCAATTCTGACTTTATCACACGCAATTCTGAGAAATAAAGTCAGAATTGCGAGATGTAAACTCACAATTGTGAGATAAAAAGTCGCAATTACCTTTTTTATTTTTCATTCTGTGGCGGAAACAAGCTTCCATACTAGAGAGGTGTCAGGCAATAAATGGGAAAACAAAGTAACTTGCGTTACTTATTTGAAAAAGTAACTTAAATATTTTGTTGCAAATTTAAAAGTAATGCGTTACTTTACTAGTTACATGAAAAATAATCTGACAATGTAACTTGTGTTACTTGTAATGCGTTACCCCAACACTGAGTATGAGTAGCCTAATACTAAATGGTATATATGACACATACAGTAAGATTTTATGTTTTAATTATTTATAATAAAGTAATTGAATTATAAATTGAAGTAATTGTATTAAATTATAATAAAATTATAATAACTTTATTAATGGGCAATATGGCCTTCGATTGCAATATGCACTTAACTATTCCACGTTGTAAAGTCTAAACATTTCGTTGTATGTAAATTGTACAATGGCAATAAAGAATTCAATCTATCTATCTATCTATACAAACCATTTTCCCCTATTTTAATAAATCCACTGAATTAAATACGTTCTCTTTTTATTATTGATTATTTTCACTTTTACAAGGCAAGTATCTACAATTCTATGAAGCACTGCAAAATAGGCAATTGTTTAAAGAAAGGGTACAATATAAAACTAATAATTTATAGCCAATGGTTATAAGTATAACACCAACAAATCAACTTAATATATTGCTATATACATACAAATTATAATGTATACAAATATTGAATGTAGTTTGCGAGTGTGTGGAGGGACTCAAGTACATTAGCTATAATGCTTCATGGAAGATGTCGATGTATATAACAGTAGAGCATGGTGCTAGCAACGCAAAGGTCATGGGTTTGATTCCCAAGGAATGCATGAACTGATAAAAATACATGAGGCCAAGGCACTCAAGAATGTAGAATAAAATGTAAAAAGCCTTTATTTATTCATGGCTATAACATTAACATATGTGAATGTTATTAATAGCAATGTGTTAGCCATGAATAAATAAAGGTTTTCTATTTTTTCGACATTCTCGAGTGCCTTGACCTCATGTTTTTTGCAAGTTGTACTATCCAAAGAGCACAGAGATACTGACTTTATACCCAGTAGAACTCTTTGCATCTTGTGTTCTATGATAAAAATATATACCTTGAAATCACTGTGACACAATCAAACATTATCAACTAAAAATTTAAATTATTATATAAAATATTATAATAATAATAATATATTAGCTAAAATAAATTGTTTGTGTTTAACACTAACAGTAAACAACAGAAGCTTTGCAAAATTGATTGTTCAGTAGTGTGAAAGGTCATGATGGAATAGAATTCGTTAAAACTCTTCTCCCAAAAATCAAAGACAAAGAATTTACCCAAGGAGCCCTGGGATCCAGCCACATCTCAAGAGGAAAAACATTAACTTGTGTTTTTCTATCCTATGTATTTCACTAAAAATAAAAATTAACAGGGATGCCGTTTGAACAAGTAATACAACTTCTATGGCCCGAGGGAAAGACTTAAAGGAGAACTCCGGCGCAAAATGAACCTTTGGTCTAATTACACATTGTTACCTAGTCAACCGTTATCTGAGATTTGTTTTCATGATTATCGAATGTAAATAGTTTTATCTCTAAAAACAGTTTAGCCTATAAAGCTAGTATAATGCTAGTATATTGGGCATAGTGTAATGACAAATAAAAATCGCTTGTTAATACCACTAACAAGGCTGAAAATAGCCCCACACTAACACGGTAGCATAATGAGGGTCCCTACCTTCAAACCGAAGCATTGAGAACTTTGTCAGTGTCCAGACAGTTTAATAAGAAGATATTTTAAACATACAGTCAACTTCGCATATACAGGCAGAAGCCATCTTTGAAATACAGCCTTTACCAGTCGATCTACGAACGCCGATCCAAGTGCGCTGGTGAGATGTGAACGAGCTATAAGTTGTGATAAGGTGAGCGCGAACAGCAGGCTTGGATCGGCGTTCGTAGATCGACTGGTAAAGACTGTATTTCAAAGATGGCTTCTGCCTGTATATGCGAAGTTGACTGTATGTTTAAAATATCTTCTTATTAAACTGTCTGGACACTGACAAAGTTCTCAATGCTTCGGTTTGAAGGTAGGGACCCTCATTATGCTACCGTGCTAGTGTGGGGCTATTTTCAGCCTTGTTAGTGGTATTAACAAGTGATTTTTATTTGTCATTACACTATGCCCAATATACTAGCGTTATACTAGCTTTATAGGCTAAACTGTTTTTAGAGATAAAACTATTTACATTCGATAATCATGAAAACAAATCTCAGATAACGGTTGACTAGGTAACAATGTGTAATTACAAAGGTTCATTTTGCGCCGGAGTTCTCTACAGAAGTTTCTACAAAATCACCAAATTTGGAGTGAAAGTAGAACACGTCACTCATGACTAGAAGAAATTGTGATCAAATATTCAGTTAAGAAGCAAAAAAAAAAAAAAAGTGTCGAAACTACTGATCGACATATATACTTTATAATCATAAATTTGCTTTAAGGTGAAAAAGACAAGCGCAAAATTAATATATAACGATATGACGAGTCAAAACGAAAAGTCAAAAGTCGTGACGCTGTGTGTGTGCGCGTAACAACGTGTATGCCGTATAAGAGAGAGGCCAATGTTTTATTCATTTCTCTGATGACTGTGCGTCAGGAGACGGAGGTCTTTGATGTGAGTTGTAAGCAGCAGTGCACAGATCAGTTCTTCAGTCGAACCCTTTAATCAGCACTAACATGAGCTGTGCAGTCATCAGTGTCACTCATTCATCACCACAGATGAATAAATAACAGTCACATCATTAGATCCAGAAATTAATCTTTACTCATGCTACAGACACACATAAAAGACTAACCTATGAATGTGTTAAATTCTAAATACAATAGTACTACATCAATGACTGCTGCATATTTTTAAATATTTCAAGGAGAAATATCATGGAAAACAGAATTTTCATTGCTCGTTTGAAACAAATTAGTTGATATTGATACAGGGTTTCCCAAAATAGGGTTCATGAAACCATAGGGGTTTGTGAGCTGATGAAAAGTTAATAATTAATTAAATCTAAAAAAACAAAACAAATTAAATATAAAATTTAAAAAAATAATCAAAATAACACTTAATAAAAAAAAAGAAGAATGAAAGGATGAAATATTGTATTTGTTTACCTGCATGTTATGTGAACATTAACCGACGTAAGAGAAATGTTAACACGCAAATGTGTTAAATGACTGAAATATTAACTTAAACTCAAAGGGTTCTTCGTGTAAATAGTTAAGGTCAAAAATCATCCGACAAAAAAAGTTTGGGAATCCCTGACATCAATACATTTAGTATCCAGCAAATAGACCACCCTGATTTGCAAAACCAAATATTTTCAAAACGGATTAGTCAGTTACTTGTCTGAATGACCAATCAACTAGTGGGTATAAAAGGCCCATTCACACCAAAAAAGATAACGATAAAGAAGATATAATTCTAAAAATCGTTCTAAATATAAGAATAGCAGAGTCCACAGCACAACTATAACGATAACAGCACAGAGAAACGAGATCGTTGGAATCATTTTCAGAACTATTTTTTCCAGCTGATTGACAGCCAATCAGAATCCATCCTGCATTAAAGATCTTGAGCATTTAAAGCGTCAAGGCAACAACCGCAACGCGCTTAGAGTAAACAGAACGATATCGTGTGTTGGTGTGGAAACTAATATAGTTATTGTTATAGTTATCTTTATCCTTCTTTGTGTGAACGGGCCTTTATTCTGCATCTAGAGATCTAGTTGTTGAATCCCAATGCTACGACTGCTTCCAGTGTCACAGTTATGGACAGACACTCAGAGTCGGAAAACTAAAAGTAACTGAATCTGTAATTGAAGCAACTTTTAAACATCAGCAAAAATAAACAAGTAAATAATTAAATAAGCTTAAAAAAAAAGTTTTTTTTTTTTTATTATTAACCACAGTTGCTGGATTTATTGAGCACAGTTGACCCTAATGATGAAACCTTATTGAACAGCATAAAACTTTATATAAACTACAACATTAATTTGATGTTAACTATTTGAAAATGTTGTCTACGTTTAGGTAAGGCTGCATAAATTGAATATTTATGATATACTCTATTTTGTTGGCAATATATTGGATATTCATAATATGCATTATTTTGTTGGCAATATAAAATTAAAAAGCATAATTTAATGTGCTTTTTATTTGGCCATTGAGATTCCTAAAGACAATGAAAGTCAAAGGTCATCTGTGATTTTCAATGCATGGACAAAAAAAAATTCTTCCACAAATATAAAGTACAGTTCTGGAACAACATTTTTCATTTTGGTGTGAACTATCCCTTTAATTGTAAAAAATAAATAAAAAATGTATTATACAGAACTAAATTGCCGCTTTTGTGCAAGTTACTGTCTAACATTAAAAGAGGATTTTTTTTGGAGGGGTGGGGTAAAAAGTAAAAAAGAATACTGCTCCTTTAAATGTAAATGAAATAAGACATGTAGAAAATGTTCAATTGATTGACAACATATATAGTTTGGCACCTCAGGCAGCTCATAATTAGGAAACTGAAGAGTGAATCACAAAAGAGAGGTGCAAAACAGCAGCATTTCAGAGCTGAGAGGGAGAGAGGAAGTATAGGAATAGAGAGAGAGAGAAAAAAAAGAGGGTCAAAAAACAACCTCCTCTACATTTCCCAGGGCACCCCTCATGTTCACATCCTCACTCACTCTCTCTGCTCCTTTTTTCCTCTCTGTTTGTGTGACTCAGCAGACAGTGTTGCTCACGGCTGACCAGGGGTGGGGGAAGAGATAGAACGAGAGAGATGGGGAGAAAGAGAAAGAGAGAGAAGGGCCGTGGGAGAAAGACTGAGAGAGATCTGGAGCAGGCCAAGACTAGAAAAAGCTGGCTTCTCCTGCCTGACTGCTTTAATTCAGTATGATCGGCTGCTTCTCCACATAGACGACTCTATTTCTGCTTCATGCAGCACGCAGGGCCGGGCGGCTCGTTCTAAACGCATGCTTGCAGAGACTGTTAGAGGAAGTGAGAGAGGCGGAAAGAGAGAGAGAGACCTTTAAACAAAGTGACAGATGTTGATGGTCTGGGCTAAGTGTGTCTTATGCCGCTTAGTCTTCTGGTTCACGACGAACGGAAATAATGGATGTCAAAAACATGAAAGACAAACAAAATTTGAACATCACAGTGGGACACAAGCAGAGTTTTCAACGAGCACAGTACACAATGAAATGCTGCTGCAATTAATAAAAGTTGCCTGACTGGCTCTGTCTTTAGAAAACTTAGTGGCCCGAAATAAAAATAAATAAAATAAAAAATTGCATTATTCATGACGCTTGTTATTAATTTTATATTGCCAACAAAATTCTAAATAGCCAGAAAAAAGTCTCTCATCCAAATTAAATATATTATTTTTTATAACAATAAAAGAGTAATTCTTAATTATTTAACATGTCATATCATAATCCTTTTTCATCTCTCGTCACCATCAAAAAGCTCCTCGTTTTTCTTCTGATAAGATTTGATACTGACAGTGTGAACAAGTTCATGTAGCCTCAGAGAAGTACACGAGGAGGAATTGAGTCGTGCAGTTTGCAGAATGATTCACTCCTTACTATGAAAAGCTTAAAAAAATCATAAAAAGAAGTCTCTAGGTAGGAGGCTTTTTGTAGCGCAGAGTTCAGGCATGGCACAAATCCTACCTGGGAAAGTATTTAAGGTCAATGACAGAAGAAAAAAAAAACCTCCAGGGAGAGATGTTACAGTGGGTCTAAACATGAGGCAGAGGTTACTTGACATTTACAGCAGGATTTTTGCAGTACAACCTTTATTTTATGTTTGTAGTTAGTTATGTATGTATACATATTAGTGTTGTAGTCAAGACCACCAAAACCAAGACCAATACCAGAGTGTGTTGAGACCAAAACAAGACCAAGACTTTGAGGGGTTGAGAGCAACACTAGACCAAGGCCAAACAAGCACTCCTCAAAAAAAACCCCCAAAAGATCCACATTTACTGCCTGGGAAATGTAGTATTATAATAATAAGACTCTACAGCTGTTACTAATCACAAGAAATCACTAACAAAATTGGTCTTTGCACTGCAGAGGTGGCACAGAAATTGAGTAAGTCATTGAATCATTTATTCAACCATTTCGTTCAAAGTAGCGGATTCGTTCAGTGACGAAACACCGCCGTGTTGCTCGGAAATGCAGAACAGTTCTTCTGTGCATTTGTTTGGAACTCTTTTCATTGCCAAAACACCAAAAACTTATTTTAAACTTATTTAAAATAGTGTCTAAAATGTAATATTAACTTTGTTTATTGAACGTTTGTATAAAATCACATTTCTACAATACTTTGGTGAATAAGTAGCATCATGCCCCTGTGAGAGTGATCGCCTCTGCAATTACAATATTATTAACATCACAAAAAAGAAGAATAGGATAAACTAATAATATGCAGTTCAATTCATTTTGACACAGAAGCCATGATAACGAGTAATAATGTGCATCTGTGAGTATGTTTACAGCTGTAGTTTATGCCCTCGGGTCGCTGCTTCATGCCCTGAGAGATAAGATAACAATTTCAGCAACATGTGAGAGAAAATAAAGGGTGTTATGCTTGACTAACCAGAGGAGAACACTTTCATTTTTTTAATTAAAAGTACATTATAATATAGACAAGGGTTGCAGGGTTTTTTTTATATAACCCAAGAAGAACATGAACAAAATCAATGTGTAAAAAAAAGAAAAGAAAAAAAGAGGGTAAAATCAGGATCCTGCTTTTGTTAAAGGGGTCATATAATGCCATTTTTGTACAAGCTAATATGATTCTTTAGGGTCTAAATTAAAAGTTTGCAATTTACTTAAATTAAAAATTCTCATTAGTATTGTAAGAAAACACTTATTTTACCTGGTCAAAAACAGCTGTTTTCAGCACGCCGTTTCAGTGCATATGACTTTAAATGATAATGAGCTTTGCTCACTCCGCCCCTCTGTTCTGTGTACACCGTTTGTAACACAATAACCACACCGTTTGTAACACAATAACCATAACGCGTTGTTCATTATAAATGTGGAATTATTAATTATATTGAGAACGTCGTACATAGAAAACATGCCGTAATGTACCCTGAGTGTAACCCTTAGACGCATTTATCGTGAAGCGTGCAAGCGATTTGCAAAGATTAATATAGATATTAATATAAAGGTTAATAAAACGTTACACTCACTTCAGTTCTTCTGGAGGTTCAGTAGGAACACGAATAGTTGGTACCGATCCTTTATTCAGGAGCAGCTTCTTAGCAAAACCAGCTTTATACTGACCCTCCTTATAAAGCAGTCTGGTGAGAAATGATTCGCGCAAACATGAACGCATTGACGTTGCTCGTGGGGAATATTCCCTTCGAAAAGAAAACTCAGCCACTGCGTCTTCAGCGGTTCGGATTTAGGAACATTAAAATGACTGCTGTGTTCGTTATTGCACCCAAGAACAGAACACCACAATCGCTTAGACGCCATTCTGCTCATAGACAGTGCTCCAGCATATCAACAATGAGCGCGCCGGTCCGCGCAGACTATGATTGACAGCTCGCTCACGAGCGAGGGCGGGTCTGTGTTGAAATGCTGCTGTCAATCAACAATCGTGGGAGGGGCTTCCTAGCGTGTGACGTCACATGGTCGAACGGCTCGATTTGAGGCAGGGGAAAACATATAAGGAGATTAAAAAAAAAACACTGGATGGATTTTTATCATTTTATGATGGTTGTGTACAGGCACTGCCAACACACATTTCAGTACAATCAACTTGTAAAAGTGCATGTACCATTATATGACCCCTTTAACAAAAATCGAGGAAAAGAAACTATCATTAGGCATTAAACTCATATTTGTTTCACCAGTGGAGCACAACATGAGATTTGAGCTCTTTTACAATCTAACTAGTAACTAAAATAAATAATTAAATAGAAATATAATAATAATCATTATTATTATTATTATTATTATTATATAGTAGTTTTGGGGTCAGTGTTTTTAAAGAAATTATTACGTTTGATCAAGTTAATCGATCCTTTATGAATAAAAGAGACACTTCTTTTGAAAGACTCACAGTTTCCACAAAAATTGAGCAGCACAACTGTTTTCAACATTGATAATGGTTAGAAATGAGCAAAATTAGCATATTAGAATGATTTCTAAAGGATCATGTGACTGAACTGAAGACTGGAGTAATGATGCTGAAAATTCAGTGGAAACCAGTTATTTTGAATGGTAGTAATATTTCAAAAAAATACTACTGTTTTAATACATCTTTGATCATATATATATATATATATATATATATATATATATATATATATATATATATATACAATTTTATAATTAAATTAAATATCCAGCTTTTCCATGACCATCATGGGAACTAAACAAAGCTAAATTAAGCAAAACAGATGCAGTGGGAATGTGTCATGGAGAACTGAGCCAGGCCTGTACATGACAGAGCAGATAGCTGATAGCATTTCAGTTTCCATTACCCCAGCGGCTTCAGAATGAACCAGTTAGGAATTCCCAGCGAAGGGAATTCGACAACGGATTTTACGATTTCTTTGCCAATCTACTACGCCGCCGCCACCCGCAAAAAACAGCCCAAGTGCGCGTGCTCTTCCTTCCTGCCCCACTTTCATCTCGTTTCACGAGAAAGCCATCATTAAACAGCATTTAATGTTGCCAAAACCGCCTTTTCATTTAGAGTCACGGTGAAAAAAAAAGGCTGAGCAGCATCTGCATAACACAACCACACAAACCCAAACAGATGAGGAGAGAGAGAGAGAGGGAGAGAGAGAGAATTAATTCCTTTAATGTAATATAGGTCAAAGGCACTGGGCCGCAGCAGAATGAGGTGGCTGCCAGTCATTCAGTACGGTTGAGCTGATGAGGAACATGGGTAAGGAAACAGAGAGCTGATAGCGTGGCTGTGGCTAACGGAGGTCAAATGGAAGGTTTCTTTGGGGATTGAGGGGGGAATGGGGTTTGTAACCATTACAAAATCCAACCCATTCAATCCAAAATTCATCCCACAGC